>NC_086447.1:387156810-387456810 GCF_028390025.1 Pseudophryne corroboree | reverse complement strand
CGCATCTTCAGATGCATCAGCGGATAACCCTGTCACCAAAGACAAGGGTGTCTCTCCTGTGGTGGTTGCAGAGTGCTCATCTTCTAGAGGGCCGCAGATTCGGCATTCAGGACTGGGTCCTGGTGACCACGGATGCCAGCCTGCGAGGCTGGGGAGCTGTCACACAGGGAAGAAATTTCCAGGGCTTGTGGTCAAGCCTGGAGACATCACTTCACATAAATAATTTGGAGCTAAGGGCCATTTACAATGCCCTAAGCCAAGCAAGACCTCTGCTTCAAGGTCAGCCGGTGCTGATCCAGTCGGACAACATCACGGCAGTCGCCCACGTAAACAGACAGGGCGGCACAAGAAGCAGGAGGGCAATGGCAGAAGCTGCAAGGATTTTTCGCTGGGCGGAAAATCATGTGATAGCACTGTCAGCAGTGTTCATTCCGGGAGTGGACAACTGGGAAGCAGACTTCCTCAGCAGGCACGACCTCCACCCGGGAGAGTGGGGACTTCACCCAGAAGTCTTCCACATGATTGTAAACCATTGGGAAAAACCAAAGGTGGACATGATGGCGTCCCGCCTAAACAAAAAATTGGACAGGTATTGCGCCAGGTCAAGGGACCCTCAGGCAATAGCTGTGGACGCTCTGGTAACACAGTGGGTGTACCAGTCAGTGTATGTGTTCCCTCCTCTTCCTCTCATACCAAAAGTACTGAGAATTATAAGGCGGAGGGGAGTAAGAACTATACTCGTGGCTCCGGATTGGCCAAGAAGGACTTGGTACCCGGAACTTCAAGAGATGCTCACGGAGGACCCGTGGCCTCTACCTCTAAGAAGGGACCTGCTCCAGCAAGGACCCTGTCTATTCCAAGACTTACCGCGGCTGCGTTTGACGGCAGGGCGGTTGAACGCCGGATCCTGAAGGAAAAAGGCATTCCGGATGAAGTCATCCCTACCCTGATCAAGCCAGGAAGGATGTAACCGCAAAGCATTATCACCGCATTTGGCGAAAATATGTTGCGTGGTGCGAGGCCAGTAAGGCCCCGATGGAGGAATTTCAACTAGGTCGATTCCTGCATTTCCTGTAAACAGGAGTGTCTATGGGCCTAAAATTGGGGTCCATTAAGGTTCAAATTTCGGCCCTGTCAATTTTCTTCCAGAAAGAACTATCTTCAGTTCCTGAAGTTCAGACGTTTGTAAAAGGGGTACTGCATATACAGCCTCCTTTTGTGCCTCCAGTGGCACTTTGGGATCTCAATGTAGTTTTGGGGTTCCTAAAGTCACATTGGTTTGAACCACTTGAATCTGTGGAGTTAAAATATCTCACATGGAAAGTGGTCATGTTGTTGGCCCTGGCCTCGGCCAGGCGCGTGTCAGAATTGGCGGGCTTTATCCTGTAAAAGCCCTTATCTGATCTTCCATTCAGACAGGGCGGAATTGAGGACTCGTCCTCCTTTTCTCCCTAAGGTGGTTTCAGTGTTTCATCTGAACCAACCTATTGTGGTACCTGCGGCTACTAGTGACTTGGAGGACTCCAAGTTGTTGGACGTAGTCAGGGCCTTGAAAATATATGTTTCCAGGACGGCTGGAGTCAGGAAATCTGACTCGCTGTTTATCCTGTATGCACCCAACAAGCTGGGTGCTCCTGCTTCTAAGCAGACTATTGCTCGTTGGATTTGTAGTACAATTCAGCTTGCACATTCTGTGGCAGGCCTGCCACAGCCAAAATCTGTAAAAGCCCATTCCACAAGGAAGGTGGGCTCATCTTGGGCGGCTGCCCGAGGGGTCTCGGCGTTACAACTTTGCCGAGCAGCTACTTGGTCAGGGGCAAACACGTTTGCTAAATTCTACAAATTTGATACCCTGGCTGAGGAGGACCTGGAGTTCTCTCATTCGGTGCTGCAGAGTCATCCGCACTCTCCCGCCCGTTTGGGAGCTTTGGTATAATCCCCATGGTCCTTACGGAGTTCCCAGCATCCACTAGGACGTCAGAGAAAATAAGAATTTACTTACCGATAATTCTATTTCTCGTAGTCCGTAGTGGATGCTGGGCGCCCATCCCAAGTGCGGATTGTCTGCAATACTTGTACATAGTTATTGTTACAAAAATCGGGTTATTATTGTTGTGAGCCATCTTTTCAGAGGCTCCTCTGTTATCATGCTGTTAACTGGGTTCAGATCACAGGTTGTACGGTGTGATTGGTGTGGCTGGTATGAGTCTTACCCGGGATTCAAAATCCTTCCTTATTGTGTACGCTCGTCCGGGCACAGTATCCTAACTGAGGCTTGGAGGAGGGTCATAGGGGGAGGAGCCAGTGCACACCAGGTAGTCCTAAAGCTTTACTTTTGTGCCCAGTCTCCTGCGGAGCCGCTATTCCCCATGGTCCTTACGGAGTTCCCAGCATCCACTACGGACTACGAGAAATAGAATTATCGGTAAGTAAATTCTTATTTTTACAATGTCCTGTAGATAGACAATGATGCACATGTAAACCAAGTTCAACTAATTTTTTTTTTTTTTTATTAATTCTACTTATAATAATTCAGTAAGAACCTTTCGTAAATGTTAGTCAATTTGTTTGGAACAAAAAGCAGAAATGCCTGCCCATGTTATTCCTCATTAAGAAATTAATCCAGCTTCAGTCTGTAGCTATATATACTCTATTCACATTTGCCACTTGATCCACATATTTGCTAACAAGAAAATTGCACACCAAACTTTCTACTTACTTTGCCAAAACCGTGTGTGGGCACGGTACTGGTAGGCGCAGACGGGTGGGCAGCCATGATGGGATTATGGATACACAGACAATGAAGGGAGGAAGACTAGATCAGTCAGTGGGGACCAGGAGCTGGGAGGCACCGACGGGCAGGCAGCTACAGGTGAAGCTAACAGCGCCGGTGGTTGTTGTCAGTGCAGCAGTGGAAGATGGCACCCTTGCAGATTTGTGCTGCACGTGACTGAGTACCTGGCATAACTGGGCGGCCAACCCTGACTGAATAACAAGGTGCACACAACTCATGTCCCAACCCTATTGGTGACCATGTTACTAAGGGGGTGATTCATACCTGATTGCTGCTGTGCGTTTTTACACAGCGGGGGATCAGGGCATAACTGCGCATGCACCGCAATGTGCACACGCGTCGGACAGCAACAAAGGGCATCACTGGTCAGCGAGGGGATGGTGCGAAAAAAACGAACACATGGGCATTCGCAAGGTGATTGACAGGAGGAGGCTGTTTGTTGGTGGTAACTGAGTGTTTATTGGGAGTGTCCGTAAAAAGCAGGTGTGTCCAAGCGTTTACAGGGAGGGTGTGTGATGTCGGCTCCGGCCCCGATCAGCCTGTTCGCATCACACTGGAGGAGTAAGTCCTGGGCTGCGCAGAGACTGCACACACTGGATATTTGTAGCTCGACGTACACATGGGATCGCACACTTGCACCTGCAAATTTACACTCCCCCTGGGGGCAGTGACTATCTGAACGTAGGATAGCAAAGATAGCAGCCCAGCGATCATACCTGAATCACCCCCTAAGCTCTCTGATTCTGCATAACTCTCCCATTGGAGCCTTAGTCATGCCATGTACACAAAGGGGGGGAGGGGGGGAGATATTGTACTAATGTACCCCCTCCTCTGCTTCCCTCTGCCCAGCTACACAGAGACGTGCGTCACTATGTCATTCATATAAACCCTGACTGCACACGACTATACCGCAGCAGTGTACAGTGGTAGCAGCGCTGATCAAGTACCATCTCACTGCGGTGTGGCGGGTGCTGTGACTGACAAATGAGAGGCCAAGCTGCGCGGCCCTTCTTCTTGTTGTCCCGAGGCGCCAGTAATGCCCCTCGTGCTCAGCGTGAGAGGTAGGTGCCGCGGTGCAGTGCGCCCAGGCCTCTCACCTCATCCTCCATAGTCTGTTTTTCCCCTGTGTCCAAGAGCAGACACATGTCAGCTAGTGGCACAGCTGCTCCTCATTCTCCCCTATGACCCTGTGCAGGGATGTCGGCGGACTGTGGCTGAGCCTGCTGGAGTCCCTGTGCCTGGAGCTCCTCATGCGCAAATGTGGCTGCTTCGTGTGAGAGCTGCGAGGAGGAAGACCGGATACATCAGCGGTAACTGAGAGCCAGTAAGCACTGACGGGCAGGCAGCTGCGGCTTAAGTTGTCAGTGCAGCCTGCCCTTGAAGCTTGACACCATACGCGGCTGCGTACCCGGCGTAATTGGCCAGCCGGCCCCAGAGCCGGCCCTAACCAATATGATGCCCTAGGCAAGATTTTGTCTGGTGCCCCCTAGCACCACCGCTGGTTCTGCCTCTGACCTTGCACCTCTTTCCCAGTACCATCACCCCTCACCCATAGCAGTCCTTATTTTGGTGTTTGTACCCCCTATATTTTAAAAATGAACAGTTCGCACATTTGGTGCACAGCCCAAAAAGAGGTGTGTTTGCTGGCAAGGGGCATGGCCACACAATAACCCCAATTCCAATTACGCCACACAATACTGCAACTTTATTCACATTTGATCATGCGATAGTGTCCATAATTCATATTACATCCCACAGTAGTATCACTTTACCTTAGAAACGTTACTCCTCACAGTAGAGCCCCTTATTCACATTACATCACACTGAATTGCTCCTTATTCACATTACACCACACCCTATTGCTCTTTATTCACATTAGACGACACAGTAGTGCCCTTTCTATATGCAACGCCACATAGTAGAGCACCTGAGCACCTTATACACATAATGCCACACATTAGTAATGCATTTATACACATTCCACACAGTAATGCCCCTTACACACATGAGACACCTTATTACTGTCCTTATAAACATAATGCGCCTTACACATTATGACAACCTTTATTAATGCCCTTTGACACATAATGTCCCTTACACATATGCAGCACATTAATGCCCTTATACACATAATGACACATAGTGCCCCTACACATTTGCTGCACACTATTAGTGCCCCTATACACATAATAACACACATACAGTAGTACCCTGTTACACATATGCCGCACATTATTGATGCCCTTATACACATGATGACACACATAGTGCCCCTTACACATATTTTGCACATTATTAATGCATTTTTACATGACACACATATTCCGAACACTACTGCACAACCAACCCACTCACATGCACACAGCACTCACACTGCCACTAACACTTTGACCTCTGCCTCTGCTTGGATACAGATGTGTCCTTATAAATCTTGCCTCAATGCTAACGTCGGACACACCTTTTTTATTTTTTTATTTTATTTTTATGAAAATGCATTTTATTTGCATTGCTATGTGGCTAGGATACACAAGCAGCTTCTGCTGATTAAAATGATATGCTGTATGCCTATATACTGTGTGAGAGTGTGGCTGTATCTGCATATGAAATGCTACACACAGAATATAGGCATGCTGCATATCATTTTAATCAGCAGAAGCTGCTGATGCCCCTAGGCATATCAAATGCCCTAGGCAATTGCCTAGTTTGCCTATGCCTATGACCGGCTCTGGCCGGCCCTATGTGCATGGGCAAATGCAGGATTTATGCAGGGGTGTTTCCAAAGATGGTCTGGAGATGGGCTGGAGCCCCAAACATGGGGGGAGGCAGAGACTGAGGTGACCCTCTATATGAGGGTTTGTTAGTGTTTGTGTATGAACTGTATGAATTTTATATATATATATATATATATATATATATATATCAAGAAATAGTATATCTCTGTGGAGCGCACTTAATGACTGAAATAAATATATTTATGTATAATACAATTTAATATGGTTATATTGGTTTCTGACAAAAAGAGGATGACATCACACAAACACCCTTTAAACTTTAAAACATCTATTGCTTTTTATTGCTAAAATAATTAAATTTCAATACTGATAAAAAATGATGTACACTTTTACAATGTGTTATTGTTCAATACAGCCAAAAAATTGAATAACAACTTTTCCAAACAATAAAAGATTTTTACACTCAACGCGTTTCGTCGTATGTCGACTTCTTCAGGAGTGTTTTTTATGAAAAGGCAATTAATTAGTTTGAAACAGCTGTATTTTCACAAAATTATAATCCATATTTTACTAAGAATTATTATGTATAATTAACTTCCATAGTTTTGTAGTATTTAATGAATCTTCCTATTTGCGACCATCTGATGGTTAATATTAATCTTCCAAAGGCTTGTAATTAATTTGTCCAAATTTTTATTTAATTTACCTATAATACTTTCATATGTCCAAAAAATATATATGAGGATCCGGCAATGGGATAAATAATATTAAGCTTCTTTTATTTCCCAGCAGCTCTCCTTGTGTGTCCTCATACACAGAGATCCAAAAGTATATATATACACACAGAGAAAAAACCACAGTACTCACCACACCAGAAGCGGGGCACAGCTATGCACTTACCACTCACAGGGTGGGGTGCATGTAACACAGCACTCTCCACCACAAAAGCGGGGTACACAGCTGTACTTACCACTCACAGGGTGGGGTGCATGTAGCCCATGACCACATCGCTCTAATAAATACAAACAAAGAACCCAGCACTCACCAAAGTAAACTCACTTATCCTCAACAATTCAATAAATAAATGATGGGGGTTTAGTTGGTGGATTGGCAGATGATATGTGTAACAGCAGTGAAGTGGTCAGGTTTTAAGACTCTGATAGTGTAGGACCTGCATGAAGGTGGGGTACCCTGAAAAACGGTATGCAGGCTTCCGTGCATTGGCCAATCCACCAACTAAACCCCCATCATTTATTTATTGAATTGTTGAGGATAAGTGAGTTTACTTTGGTGAGTGCTGGGTTCTTTGTTTGTATATATATATATATATATATATATATATATATATATATATATATAAATATATATATATATATATATATATATATATATATATATATATATAAAATAAATATATATATATATATATATATAATATACCCCCCATAAGTACACTGGCAGCAATAATTACAAGACAAACACAATATATTTCTAGTCACTCTGTACTTAGACCCTGTCCCCTTCATCCATGCTGCTTAAGTTACCGCTGACTGAGATCAGCAACAGGAGCAGCACAGCGGATACAGTAGGTCACTCACTGATTGTGACTGGAACAGGAGCTTGCCGGGTGCCTAACTCAATCAGGCCCCACCCCCTTGCAGTGTGTCATCGTCTGTATAAAGGGGCGGAGCCAAATGACGATTGGGGCTGGGCTTAAATGGCAGGTAGCGGGGGGGGGGGGGGAAATGTCAGCCTGTGTGGACGAGGTGAGGGGTTGTAAGTCTGGCGGCCTGCGGCTGCTGCCGGCATTATCTAAATGGAAGGATGTCCGACAAGAGAAATCCTTCTGTTTTTTGTTAGAGGATCAGTGCCGCCCTCCAGTGGCTGGCGCTCTAGGCAGCTGCCTAATGGTAGCGCCGGCCCTGGACCTCTTATTATATTATATATTGTAATTTACAGTAATGATTGTATAGTGCATCTGCACAATTTTTTCCCCCTGTATCACCATAAAATCTCAGCAGATAGCACCTTTCATTACAACCACTAGGGTGTGCAGTCTAGACCCATTTCCTCTGTATAGCCCCCGCAGCTCCAGTAAACGTTCTGGCAGCTGCCCTATTAAAGTTTGGGAGGGTGGGTGCAGGCATCAGTAAGTATATTGTTAGATTGAAACAAGCTGGGGGCTGCAGAAGCGCTTCTGACCATAGCACTGTAAAAAAAAACCTCATAAAATGCCTGCCGCCGAGGAGACAGGTGCTAGAGGTCAAATATGACCTCTAGCGTCTGTCTCCTCCTCTGCGGCGCCCATTTTTGGAAGGTTTCTTGACGCTGTTATAAACAGAATCGCTTCTGCAGCCCCCAGCACATCTTAATCCACTGGGGGGCTGCAGGGAACTAGCAATATACTTACTGATGCCCGCACCCACCTTCCCAAACTTTAATGGGGCAGCTGCCAGGATGTTTTGGAACGCCATTCCAGGTGATGTCATTTTGAAGAAGACCTTCAGGAACGGCGTTCTGGAGCGTTCTGCCTGAAAAATAGCCCTGTATATACAGTATATATATATATATATATATATATATATATATATATATATATATATCGTCAGATGGCATTAGCTGCTAGGTCAAATCTTCCAGAAATTAGTAAATCTGGCAGCATCCCCCAGAGAAACCTATGGGGGCTGTGGCTGCTGGTAGGAATGGAGAGATTGCAGCAGGTATCAGAGAGATCTGCTGAGGTCCCTCAGTGATACAGTACATTAGGGGGATAATATATATTTGCGGATATCCCCTTAAAACAATGTGTTTTCAGTGATTAAGCCATAAATATCTTATATAATTAACAGCTAACGCTAATCCTCACCTCTATGGGGGGATTAAAGTGTTGTGCACGTCGGTGGCCTCTAGATGGCGCCTTATAGAGCAATTCAAGTGTTGCTCCATTGTGGCGCACACAGCCACTGGCGCTGACATTACTGTTAGGTTGTCCGTCATTTTGACGAGCTGATAACTAGTTCAGTGATAAAGGGCTTATACATGGTTCTGGTATGAATGGCTGACCATGTTAAGGTCGACATTCATTAGGTTGACCACTATTGGTCGACATAGACATAGTGTGCTGTCGACCTTAACATGGTCGTCCATCCAAACGGATACCTTATACATTTGCCCCTAATTATATCAAAACTTAAAGCCACTGCTTAGTGATTGCATACAGAGTATGCTTGTCTCTCCTTACCTAAGAAATTATTTTAGGCCTTAAACTCAGAATTGGTCATCTGCACAATAGAAAAAAACAGGGCATGTGGCCACCTGCAGTGCCACTTTGCAAGGGCGTAGCTACCGTGGGTGCAGGCAGTGCAGCCAGATCTGAGAGGGGCCCACTTTCCTGTCACAGTTACATGTGTTATATACATTTGTCTCCATTGGATAGTACGTAGGGGTCGTTTCAAACTTTTTCCTTGGGGCCTGCAATCTAGCGATCAATGCAGTGACAGATGTTACACCCTCACATCCACTGAGCACAGTGTTACCAAGCACAATAAGTAGGCTGGGAATCCCGACTTCTTCGTATTATGGCTACTGCTGAAAAGGGTCAGTTACTTGTATTATATGTATTATAGGCCCTCATTCCGAGTTGTTCGCTCGCTAGCCGCTTTTCGCAGCAGTGCACACGCTAAGCCGCCGCCCTCTGGGAGTGAATCTTAGCTTAGCAGAATTGCGAACGAAGTATTCGCAATATTGCGAAAAGATTTTTCTTTGCAGTTTCTGAGTAGCTCGAGACTTACTCTTCCAGTGCGATCAGTTCAGTTCTTGTCGTTCCTGGTTTGACGTCACAAACACACCCAGCGTTCGCCCAGACACTCCCCCGTTTCTTCAGCCACTCCCGCGTTTTTCCCAGAAACGGCAGCGTTTTTTCACACACACCCATAAAACGGCCAGTTTCCGCCCAGAAACACCCATTTCCTGTCAATCACACTACGATCACCAGAACGAAGAAAAAACCTTGTAATGCCGTGAGTAAAATACCAAACTTCTTAGCAAATTTACTTGGCGCAGCCGCAGTGCGAACATTGCGCATGCGCAGTTAGCGGAAAATCGCACCGATGCGAAGGAAAATAACGAGCGAACAACTCGGAATGAGGGCCATAGTGTATACTATCATTGCTGCTAATGATGGAGTCTCCTGCTCACTCACTCGGGGACTATTGTCTGATTTTCCAACTTTAAACAATAATAATAATTATGATCTGCTATATGCAAATCTACTAACAGTATTGTCCAACCGGATTGCTGGATCACACCTCGTGACCTCGCCTTTTATATAATCATTCAGTGATTGCTTCTGGCACTATCAGCAGGGAGCGATCCGGAGTGTGTACATCTTACATTCTTGTTGGGCTCTTTCATCTGCATATTGGGTAAGCTGCATTCTTTGTATTTATTTGCTGCTCGTTGCTCAGCTCTCTGCAGAAGATATATTGCTGATGTTTGCTGTTTAGAAAATAACATATACTATTACTAAACTGCTTGTTAGGATAGAGAGAGAACAAGTCTAGTGATAAGTGTATGTGCTTTCTCTTCTGGTAAGTACATTTCATCTTAATTGTGTTTTATGTTGTGACTAATGTGGACACAACCTCACACACCATGCACAGAACACGTGAATAAAGTTATCATTATCAGTGAAATACTGCACAGATGCAGAATATATTACATATATAGAATAACATTACTGTATTTTGGTACTATGAAATGTGTTTTAAGATCAGCATGAAATTAGATCCAGCTAAACCAGTAATCTGCCTTCAGGCATTGTTCCTGATAAAGAAATGTCTCTGAGGAAGTACAATACTCACCTATCCTGATTGTGTAGAGACCAGGCATGTTTCTCATTCCCTAGGACATTATTACAAGAAGATCATTATGGGCCGGGGTATATTCAATTAGTGTCTGATCCTCTCCGACACTTCACTATTCAATTTGCGGGCATTTCCGACAGGTTTCTGCCCGTCTCCGACAATGCCGATCCAACTTTTTTTAAGTCGAATCAGGATTGTTGAAAACAGGCTAAAACCCGGAAACGCCCGCAAATCCGACAAAATACGTATCACCGTGGCCAATCCTCCGATCCATGTGGTTTCTGACAAGTCGGAAAAATGGCAACAGACTTGAATAGGTCGAATCCAGATTCGACCTAAAAAGTTGTAAAATGCAGTTTTTACGACTTGTCGTATTACTTGAATACACCCCTATATGTCATTTACATGATGTCATTCTGTTATTAAAGAATTATTATGAATCTGGGTGTGTTTTTGTGTGAATTTAATGTGGTTCCAAGTGAGACTGTGTGAAGTTTTTGTGGATCTAGGTGTGTTTTGTGAATTCCGTGTGAAGTTGGGTATTTTTACTTCTCTGAATTTGTTAATTTAATGTGAATTCGGGTGTGATTGTGTGGTTATGGGGGTGTCAAAGTCGAAAAATATTGCAGTACACACATCACGTACAAACAACACACAGATGGCCTCCGCGTGTGTACTTGTTCTGCTGTGCGTGCACATATTTGCAATTTGCATATGGCCGCTCCCGCGGTCGTGCGCATCAGCGTGTGGTATGGGTATTTACGGTAGAGTTTGTGAACGCATGGAGAGCTATCAAAACACATTACATATTTAATCCAAATAGTGCACAATGTACACATAGTCCCCCTGCACCACACCAGAAAATAACAGTTTAAATGGTTTCAGAACAAAGGGATTCACCTTTACAGAATAGGAGGGGACAGAACAAGGTTACAAGGTGGTGTTTGGTATCCAGCTGTAGAGTATTTTAAGGGAAACATTCCGGTGTTGGTTTGAGGAAGATCGCATGTTCCTGCGGATAGTTATGTGCAGGAGCAGAACATAGATATAAACTGTATTTACTGTACATTATGTATGCGGCGGGAATCCAGAGGAGACCACCCACAAGAGCAGTAAAAAAAGACATCGCCCACCTATTCAAACAGACCTATAACCTCTCCTCTACTGTAAAAGTGCATTCCTGTGTCCAATGGACAAAGGGATTACAGTATCTATTGTATTGCTTTTGGAAGAAGTGTATAAAGAGAGCCTGCTTCTGGCCTGGTGAGACACAAGGCTCACAACGTTATCTATCAGATGGCGGAGGACCGGACCGGGTAGCGCAAGCGAATCCACTCACGTATGTAACATTGACTGTAGCCATTTACTCTGTTATATTGTATTGTATTATTTGTATTGTAACACCCTTTCAGCAATAATCCACTGTGGTGTCGGAACCCAGCGGTTAAATCACAATTCGTGTCGTGTCTTCATTGCCCTGTGAAGGTTTAAAGTGTAATAGCATCACACTGCATTGCTGCATAAGGTTTAAAGTGTAATAGCATCACACTGCATTGCTGCATAAGGTTTAAAGTGTAATAGCATTGCATTGCATTACTGTAAAGGTTTAAAGTGTATCTCTGGGTGTGTGTGCGCTGTGTGTACTTTGTACCCCCAGCGTGGCGTTTGTACGCTAAGTCCGTACAGTGATACAGGACTCCGTACGCAAACAGTGGTTAAAGTAAGTAGCGTGTGTACTAAGTTCAGCGGCCGCAGCGGCTTCATGGTAAAGTGTATTCTAAGTGTGTATAAGGTATAGCTTTCTTTCCTGTAAAATAATCGACATTATCAGGGGTAATTCAGATCTGATCACTGGGCAGCGACTTTTGTAGCCCTGCAATCAGATAGTCGCCGCCTACAGGGGGAGTGTATTTTAGCTGTGCAAGTGTGCGAACGCATGTGTAGCAGAGCTGCACAAACTGATTTTGTGCAGTCGCAGCGGCTGAGTAAATCCTTGGCTGCGTAGAGATCACATCAGCCTGTTCGGGACCGGATTTGACGTCCGACACCCTCCCTTCAAACGCTTGGACTCGCCTGCGTTTTTCCAAACACTCTCTGAATATGGTCAGTTGACACCCACAAACGCCCTCTTCCTGTCAATCTCCTTGAAAATGCCCGTGCAAATGGATCCTTTGCACAAACCCGTCGCTGACTGGTGATCCCCATTGCAGCCGTGTGACGCGCCGGCGCAGTGCAGTGCATACGCATGCGCAGTTCAGTTCTGATTGCCTGCTGTGCAAAAACACACAGCAGCGATCATATCTGAATTACCCCCTTAGTATGGATCTAGATGTGTTTGTGTAAACATTATGTTGATATGATTGTATTTCCCTGACATTAGTGTGGCTCTATATGTGTTTGTGTGTTTCCAGGTATTCTTGTGCTAATGTAGTCTGGATCCAGGTGTTTTTGTGGATCTGGATTTTTGTGTAGATTTGACTTTTTCGTGTGTACTGTAAAACTAGTGCTTATCCACATTCCCTGGCCACACATATTGCAAATCTTATTCAACATGACTATTATTATTTTGTCTCCCTACTTTTTTTCGTTTTAACGTTATTAAATAAAAGTTACATTTTAAACTGTACTGTATTAGAAATTACAAAAATACTAAGAGGGCCCCCAAAAGAGTCTTAATTTCTCTGCAGCCTTATTATGTTTCTGAAGATAATGCATTTAAAAATGTCACATTTGTTCCCATACCAATTCCCTATTCCTCCTGCTCTCTCTCAACGCCGAAAAGGCATTTGATCGTCTTCATTGGGGATATGTGCACCAGGTATTGTCCAGGTTTGGATTCCAGGGAGACATCTTACGCTCCATTCTTGCCCTCTATAAGGACCCCTCTACTAGAGTTTTTAGTAATGGTTTCCTATTGTCACCTTTTCACATATCTAATGGCACTAGACAAGGGTGCCCACTCTGCCCGCTAATATTCACACTGGCTATTGAGCCTCTTGCTCAAAAGATTTGCTTAGCTGCTGATTTCCCGTGTCTTTCGGTTTGTAATACCTCCCATAAACTGTGTCTTTTCGTTGATGATGTTTTATTATTTGTAACCAGCCTAGAGACCTCGATACTCACATTCCATTCCATACTAGACTGCTATAGTGCTACTTCATATTATAAATTAAATACCACCAAATCTGACGCTCTTCCCATCAATATTCCCACTCCTGTCTTGAGGTCCCTTTAGACTCGATTCCTGTTTACTTGAAAAGACTCTGCCTTATTGTATTTAGGAATCTATATTCCATCTCATATTACAAACATACATGCTGTTAATTATACCCCTTTATTGTCCCAGTTAACTTCTTTAACTTCATCATGGATGTATCACGAGATCTCTTGACTGGGCTGCGTGGCGGCATTTAAAATGATGTTGTTGCTAAAACTGATGTATTTACTTCAGGCTAGCCCCTATGTTATCCCTCGTAAATTATTGACTCAAATAAGAAGATTGATGTCTTATGTATGGAAACGTAAACCCCCCAGATTAGCGTACTCATGTATGACTCGTTCTAAATCCCAAGGAGGGCTCAACCTAATATAACCAACTATCACGAGGCAGCTTTACTCGCTCAGATAAGTGACCTATTCCTTCCTCCAAACTACAAACCTTGGGTAGATTTGGAGCGGGGTCTTTTACAAGAGTTCCCTCTCCCTGATTTGTTTTGGCTACCTCGACAACTACGCCCTCATTTCCCATTTTTCCCCTACTCTATCCTTGATACCTTGAAAATATGGGACCTCAGACACTTGGCTCATTTTGACATCACTCTCCCTACTAGAAATGTTTCTCTACATGCTTTGGATACAGTATTACCTCATTTACATTTTTCTTATTGGAGACGTTTAGGTATTCATTCCCTTGCTGATATTCTCTCCCCAACTTCCATTTTACATCTAGCGGATTTAACAGCTAAATTTAATTTGGAGCCTTCAGCATGGTTACACTACCTCCATCTTAAACATTGGATAGATGAATTGGCAAATAACCCTAAAGTTTTCCAAACTCCCCCTGATCGTATTTTGAATAGGTTAACTAAATCTTCATCATGCAGTGCTATTTCCTATTGGTACAGTTGCTCTTATCGCCAGACTTGACAACTAAGACCTCTTCCCAACTTAGGGGTAAATTTACTAAGATGGGAGTTCTATTTAAAATGGGATGTTGCCCATAGCAACCAATCAGATTCCAGGTATTATCTTCTAGAAGGTGCTAGATAAATGAGAAGTATAATCTGATTGGTTGCTATGGGCAACATCCCATCTTAAATAGAACTCCCACCTTAGTAAATTTACCCCTTAGTTGGGAGTGTGATCTTCAGCATACATTCACTCTAAAATATTGGGAAAAAATTATACATCTCTCCTCTTTTTCCCTGTCCAAATGCACTAACCATGCTGAAATGCACATGAAATTACTAAACAGACTCTCTTACCCCTTCTAAACTACACAGGATTTGGCCCTCTACTTCTAAATTCTCTTGGCGTATGTGTCAACTCTGAGGGTACTGTTTTCCATGTCTTTTGGGAGTGCCCTGCTCTACGTCTCTTTTGGACTAAAGTATTTCAGCTTATTCAAGATGTTCTCGGCCTTACTCTAGCTCAGGATCTCTCATTGGCTCTTTTACACTGGTATCCTAATGCTGTCCCTAAATCCCCTCGATATGATCTGGGCCACATCTTGATGTCTGCAAAAGCTACCATTGCCCAACATTGGCAATCTCCTTCTCTTCCACCTTTTGAGAAAGTTGTATCCAAGACCCACTTTCATTTTGAAATGGAGACTAGGGAGGCTGCATACTCTTCTGCTCCATCTTCCCCTATTATGAAGTGGTTCCGGTCGCATGTTTACGTTACGGAGGGCAAGTGTACACCTGCTATTCCCTCCACCCCATTGAGCCCTCCTTTCAGTTTGAATGAAACCCCAACTGAGGACGTTATTTGACCTGTGCGACATACTGTACTTATTGTATTTGCTTGATACTGTTGTATAACCTGTCTCCCCTTTTTCTTTATATTTTTTCTTTTGTTTTATTGCCCTTCTCTTCTTTTCTGTATTCCTTGTTTTTCTACGAATACTCTTAATAAAAATTTAATGTTGAAAAAAATTGTCACACTTGTAACGATATTAAAACAGATAAATGTTTGGATTGGAACAATAAATAACTAGTGTGCATACTCAAAATTGGATGTTTTTTAAGATTAATTGTCCTGAAAATCATAAAGTTGGTCTGATCATGAGTGAAATTGTTGTGCATAGCATTACAGTCACTAGCTCAATAGATCTCAATCAAATGTTGATGGGATTGCTGGTCATTTTGGTCCTACTCCTAACCCACACTAATGTGTGTAGAATTTGTCTAAAATGATTAAATAGGCTGTAGAAATGATCTTGTGCTTTAGGCATGTGAAAGGGCTGATTTAAGGAGTCTTCCAAGATCTGTATTCCTACAGAAAAACATTTACTCAGAAGTTAATTTTAAATGGCATCAATCTCATATAAGCTTGCCTAATGCTTACTAAGCAGGGTGTCTATTGTGTCAGTGAGATGATGGTCCTATTACTACAGTACACAGCCAAGTGGTTACACCCATGAAAGGAACTTAGATTCCAGTGATAATTCACAGGGGTATAGGGATAAGGGAAGGGATGTGTACAACACTGCATGCTGGTAAATAGCACCTATTTTCACTATGCACACAGAGATTGATTCAGGTCCTGTTGTTCTTGCTGCCCATATCACAAAGTACTGATGATAACAAGTATATCCCTAATTGGGCCACAACTGAAAATGAATAATACTGTAAATAGATGTGTATTAATACTATTAAAAATTACCCACTTACTCTTGTCCCAATACTACGAAAGGGAGAGAGACATGAATAAAGTGTGACAATACCATATCCATATGATCCAGTCACAGAGGAATGCTGGCCTGGGGTCAGCAGTATGTGAAAGGAAAGAAGGATAAAATATTTAAAGTTATGCATTGGACTGCATGTGGGTGGTTCTGGAATTTGTCTGAAGAGGCGAGTTTTCAGGGAACACTTGAAGGTTTGGAGACTAGAGGAAAGTCTTATTGTGCATTGGGGACCATTCCACAGAGTAGGTGCAGCCCCCCAAAAAGTTCTGTAACTGTGAATGGGAAATGGGAAGTGTGGATTAGAGATGCAGAACTTGTGTAGAGCGGAGAGGTTGGTCTCTGGGAACTTTTGAGATAAAAATAGAGATTTATGTTGGTGCAGTTTGATTAATAGCCATATATAAGTAAAAGTATTTTTTATTGAATGCAGTACAATTCAGGTAACCAATGGAGGGACTGACAAAGTGAAGCAGCAAACAATGAACATTTAGTGGGGCAGATCAGCCTTGCAGCTGCACTTAAAATGGATTGTAGTGGTGAGAGTCAGTATTGGGGAAGACCAATAAGAAGACTATTGCAGTAATCAATTTGGGAAATAATAAGTGCATGTATTAGAATTTTTTGCAGTGTCATGTGCAAAATATGATAGTATTGTGGATATTTTTTTTAGATGTATGTAACAGGTGTACTTATTTATCAATGAGTGATAAATTTCACCAGCCAATCCACTCCTAACTGTCATTTTTCAAACACAGTCTGTAACATGGCAGTTAGGAGTTGATTGGCTGGTGCAATTTATCACTCACAGTGAAATGTATCACTCATTGATAAATAAGGGCAAAGACTTGGAAATGGAATGAATATGGGCAGCAAAGGACAGTTCTATGTCATGGACAGAGCCGGCCATAGGTATAGGCAAACTAGGCAATTGCCTAGGGCATTTGATATGCCTAGGGGCATCAGCAGATTCTGCTGATTAAAATGATATGCGGCATGCCTATATTCTGTGTGTAGCATTTCATATGCAGATACAGCCACAGTCTCACATAGTATATAGGCATGCTGCATATCATTTTAATCAGCAGAAGCTGCTTTTGCATCCTAGCCACATAGCAATGCAAATAAGATGCATTTTCATTAAAAAAATGTGCCCGACGTTCACATTGAGGCAAGATTTATGAGGACACATCTGTGTCCAAGCAGAGGCAGAGGTCACAGTGTTAGTGGCAGTGTGAGTGCTGTGTGCATGTGAGTGGGTTGGTTGTGCAGTAGTGTTCAGAATATGTGTAAGGAGCATTATGTGTGTCATGTACAAATGCATTAATAATGTGCAACATATGTGTAAGGGGCACTATGTGTGTCATTATGTGTATAAAGGCATTAATAATGTGTGGCATATGTGTACCAGGGTACTACTGTATGTGTCATTATGTGTATAGGGGCACTAATAACGTGCAGCAAATGTGTAGGGGGCACTATGTGTGTCATTATGTGTATAAGGGCATTAATAATGTGTGGCATATGTGTAAGGGACATTATGTGTAAAAGGGCATTAATAAAGGTTGTCATAATATGTAAGGCGCAATATGTTTATAAGGACATTAATAATGTGTCTCATGTGTAAGGGGCATTACTGTGTGGCATTATGTGTATAAGGTGCTCTACTATGTGGCGTTGCGTATAGAAAGGGCACTACTGTGTCGTCTAGTGTGAATAAAGAGCAATAGGGTGTGGTGTAATGTGAATAAGAAGCAATTCAGTGTGATGCAATGTGAACAAGGGGCTCTACTGTGAGGAGTAACGTTTATAAGGTAAAGTGATACTACTGTGGGATGTAATGTGAATTATGGACACTATTGCATGATAAAATGTGAATAAAGTTGCGGTACTGTGTGGCGTAATTGGAATTGGGGTTACTATTGTGTGACCATGCCCTTTGCCAGCAAAAAAACACCCCTTTTTGGGCTGTGCGCCAAATGTGCAAACTGTTCCTATTTAAAATATAGGGGGTACAAACACCAAAATAAGGACTGCTATGGATGAGGGATGATGGTGCTGGGAAAGAGGTGCAAGGTCAGAGGCGGAACCAGCGGTAGTGCTAGGGGGCACCAGCCAAAATCTTGCCTAGGGCATCATATTGGTTAGGGCCGGCTCTAGTCATGGATCACAGCTAAGTAAGGAGCTTGTGGGGTAGGGTTGATTGTCAAGTTTTCATTAGCGATAGAGATATCCAGTTGGTAACTACTATTGGCCGGTGGAACTATAATTAATTCTGTTTTGGAAATATTACGTTTGAGGTGGCTAGATGACATCCATGAAGAAATGGAAAAAAGTAGCATGGACTATTACAGATGGTGACAAATTTGGGGAGAATAGGTAGATTTTAGTATGATCTCCCTACATATGATACTGAAATCTGAAAGAGCTGATAATATTGGCAAGTGATGTGGTATTGATTGAGAAAAGCAGAGGACCTAAGACTGAGCCTTGTGGTACTCCAACTGAGAGATAGTAAAGAGGAGGTGGATTCAGAGAAACAAACAGTGAAAGAGCGATTAGATAGGTAGAATGAGAACCAAGGAAGGGCTGTGTTCTGGAGACCTAGGGATTGTAGTGTTTGTATGAGAAGAGAATGGTCAACTGTGTCAATTGCAGCAGAAATATCTAGAAGAATTAAGGGGGTACTCACGGAGCGATCGCTGTTTAAAATCTAAGCAATCTGACTAGACTGATCACTCCGTGTGTACCCCCTACAGCGATAGCAATGTGCAGCCCCGCGCATCACTATCGCTGGTGCTAGATTGGCCTGCCGTGCAGGCCAATCTAGCGGGTCGCTCATTTCACCTGCTGGGTGAAATGAGCGGCCCCCCATCTCCCCCCGCACGCTCAGCACACATCGTGCTGTGCTGAGCGGCGGGTGAGCTGTGTGCTGAGAGGTTCGCTCAGCACACATCTCTCCAGCATCGGCCAGTGAGTACTGGCCTTAAGAAGTGGCCTTTTTAGACTTAGCAGTGATCAGATCATTCACTACATTAATCACTGCTGTCTCTGTGGAGTATTGGGAATGAAATCCTGACTGTAGTGGGTCCAATAAGTTGTGGACTTAAGTAAGTGTGTGAGGCGAGTGTAGGCAAGTCTCTCAAGTAGCTTGGAGGGAAATGGGAGCTGGTACTGTAATTAGGTTAATTAATGGGTTCTCTTCAAAGGTTTTCTAAATGTATAAAAAAACTTAGAGCAATGATCAATAAATCCAAGATGATGTAGTAATTGGTAGTCACATGTATCTATCTGATGCTGATAACCAAGGTAATATAGGCTAGCGGCATATGAAGAAGGTCTTAACAAACCCCAAATAATGAAGCGCTTTTTTTCCAGGGTAAATTATACACAAAAACATTTATTACATATATTAAGAATTATAAAAAAAAGTCATAAAATTACTTGAATCACAATTGACACCATGAACCTCTGAAAACATACCAAGTGTAGTTTTTCGTAGCGGTAGTTTAAGCTGCAGCAGTCCGTTAGTAAAGCAAAATACACACAAATAGCTGTTAAGCTATGGAAAGTTGCAATTAACTAATATATAATATATCATTTTCATGCAGCCATTTGTTAATGTAGCCAAATATCAGGCTAATGCTATAAATATGTAAATATAGATGTGGGGATTATAAATTGGTATGGTTTCTGTATGCAAAAATGTGTTTGTGTTAAATAATAATGAGTTGTATACATATGAATTAGTAAGTATAGAAATATAATTATTTATGCTGATACAGGTTGAGTATCCCTTATCCAAAATGCTTGGGACCAGAGGTATTTTGGATATCGGATTTTTCCATTTTTTGGAATAATTGCATACCATAATGAGATATCATAAGGATAGGACCCAAGTCTTTGCACAGAATGCATTTATGTTTCATATAAACCATATACACACAGCCTGAAGGTCATTTAATACAATATTTTTTTATAACTTTGTGCATTAAACAAAGTGTGTCTACATTCACACAATTCATTTATGTTTCATATACACCTTCTACAGACAGCCTGAAGGTCATTTAATACAATATTTTTAATAACTTTGTGTATTAAACAAAGTTTGTGTACATTGAGCCATCAGAAAACAAAGGTTTCACTATCTCACTCTCACTCAAAAAAGTCCGTATTTCGGAATATTTGGATATGGGATACTCAACCTGTATATACATATTTTGAAACTGTATATACCAACTCTAAAGGGGGATCAATAACATACAGCAATAGTGGTTAATGGAGAGAGTGTGTTGTATGTAGATAGCGACAGAGATGAGGGCTCTTGTAGCTATATAGGTGCTGCAGCTGCCATTAACACAGTGGACCCACGCGCCAGTAAAATAGTGCAGTGTGCAGAGAGGGGGCCCTGCGCGATGGAGAATTAGAGCTGTGTTCAGAGAGGGGGCCCACGCGGCGGCAGTTGAGAGCATATAAAAAGTGCTACCGCCGGCGAGAGTCAGTCTGCTGTTCCCCCGGCCAGAGTGACCACCCAGTTCTCCAGCGCGCAGCTACAAAGAGCTGTATGCTGTAAACATACAGCAGCGCTGCTGGAAACTGAGTAGCTCTGCCCACACCAGGCATTACCTGTGTCAAGAGGCGGAGACGAAGATAGAGGCATCGCTTGTGGAGGTGGTGGCCATGGAAGATCCAGGGCGCAGCGCTGAAGTGAGCCCAGGGAGCAGAAGCAGCAGTGAGAGGCGACCCGAGAAGCTCCAGGGTGCAGTGCTGAAGTGAGCCCAGGGAGCAGAAGCAGCAGTGAGAGAGAAAGCGGCTCCATAGTGGCAGAAATGAGCCAGTCATAGAAGGGAGCTAGGAGCCACTCAGAGCCTGAGGCAAGCAGTCTACCATAACGCTGAGGCAGGGTACTGCAGTTAGAAGTAATGCCTGCAGCAGGGACAGAGCAGTCCAAAAGCCTATCTGAGAGCCAAGGGAAGAGTCAGGGGAGTACCGCAGCAGCAGCATCGCCAGGAGGTGTAAGTGATGTGCACAGTTTATATACTGCATCTTGCACCATAGGCTAAAATAACACTCTGCTTTATGTAACTGGGGACAAGGCAGCAAATCATATGAGGGGTGACAAAGCTACTCTGCATCACACCGCACCTTCTCCTCTGTAAAACTAACATTAGCATATGCTAGCCCATTGGTAGACACTGAAGTCAGGCAGTGCAGTGTGGGTTGGTTGACTAACAATGGAGATATATAGTAAAAAGACAACGAGCCAACTTGCTATAATACAGTGGCACGTCAAAGGACTTTATCTAATCGGGAAATGTCGATGACTATTTAATACAGTATCCTGATTATATATATATATATATATATATATATATATATATATATATATAGGTATCCCATGTACACAGCGGCACTCAGAGACTCATGGTAAGTGAAAAAATGTGCAAAATTTAATCCATGTTACAAACTGTTCAGGCCAACGTTTCGGGGCACACCCGCCCCTTTGTCAAGGTGAACCAAAAGTGAATAAAACAAACACATACAGTACCTTATATTGTGAAGAAGACCCTCTGGCGGGAAGCATCGCGTCCGAAGGCGGGCTGTGCGTCTCGCCCGGCCGCCTCTGGTGCAGTGATGTCATCAGTGCGCCGTAGAGTTCTCCTTCCGTGCGCCGTCGGCCTCCTGTGTTGCCTAGGGAACCGGGACGCCATCGTATCCCCCGCCTCCGACACAACGCGTCTCCGCGGAAACCCGGTTTACACTGGTGCCTGGCTTCCGGACTGTCCTCCACATACGCCGCACTGACAACCTGGAGAGAAAAGTGTATCCACATCAGGCACTATGTGAACTAATAAACTTATTGCATGATCCAAATATTACCTTACTTACTTAAAATACTAAAGCCTGTTACAAAGTATATAAACCTGTATGGATGTCTTCGATCATGTTGCCTGTGGCAACTATATTTTGTCTGTTTTCTATTTTATACTTGTATATATGTGTTTTATATATTGTGTTAAATAAGCAAGTCTGAAACTGTGTAAAAAGGTTTTTAAGTGCACAGGTGCACCTAATGCTTTGAGTGCATTGATTGGCTGTTGCCGGTATAAAGTAGTAGCTCCCGTCACCAAGGCCAACCCTCTGACGAAGTCTTACGACGAAACGCGTTGGGGCCTGGTGACGTGACTCTAGCATCCTGAATCGTCCTCCTCCCCGTGCAGACAGTAGCGGTGTCCCGGCGTGCTGAGGATCGTTAACGTGAGGCGGGCAGCACGAGTACCAGGGATCTGACGCTGGATCGGCGGTTGGTGGAGGCGATACCAGGGGATATTTTACAAAAAAACAAGCGGTATTTAAGCCCACTCAGAAGAACCATGAGGTACTAAGCCAAATATCATTGTGACAATTGCTGGTTTTAATATATATTGTATGAATAAACGATATTGCACTATGAGGCGCTCCTCTAATTTCTTTCTCTAGACAAATCATCCCGTGAGATTCCGGGATTCTCTAAGAGGTAGCTGCAGTCTGAAACAAAGACTTGGTGCTGATAAAACGTTTGGAGTATACTCCTGGAAATCACTATCTGCAAATCACGGTGGAGCGCACCTGTACGCTGTTCCACAAAATAAATAAATATATATATATATATATATATATATAGTGAGTGGATATTTTCCTTTACCCAGTTAGCAGCATAAGAATTCATATTATTTTTCATTGACTATCCTCATTTAAGCATCTGATAAAAGGACAGGGAGGACTTGTATATCACCTTATTAGATGTTATCACAGAAATGGAGATTATAATTGTGTACATATACATTCACAAGGGTGATGAAATTGCCTATGCACCTGAGCAGGACTAAGAATATTAGAGTATAATTTCTAATTACCAGAGACTGCAAATAGAGATATGCAGAGAGAGAGAGAGACATTGATGTTATAATTATTATAGAGGATATTCAAGACAGACATAAGTCTGTAAGAACAAAGACTGTCAGCTATTGGACTGATTTGTCTGGATATTAAAGATTTAAGGGGGGTACTCACGGAGCGATCGCTGCTTAAAATCTAAGCAATCCCACCACACGCTCAGCACACATCTCTCCCACATCGGCCAGTCAGTACTGGCCTTTAGAGTGATTCACAGGATACAGAGGAGATATATTTGATTCTTTTATACCTTGCACAGCTTAGTTAGCCACCTGCAGCTTACTGGATACAAAGTAAGGAAATGTAATCCTAAAGTTATAAACTGTAACTCCTTTAAAGACACTATTACTACCCAGGAGACAGGAGTTCATCGTCAATGGTTGAAAGCTGGTTATAAGCTCAATAAAAAGACTGCCATTTATTAAATTCTAGAGTACTAGTATCGCTAGTCACAACTAACTTTATGGGCCTCAACTTGCGCAACTCAGATTTTACAGAGTACCCGGGTCACTCATTATGCAAGGTTAACACCATCTATTTTTTGTGTATTGCATGCAATTGATATGTATAGGAAAGTGGGGTAGCTAGAAAATGTTATTTATGTTATATGCATAGTTACTGGAAAGTGAATTAGATGTATAATGTAATATTAAAACTATAATACTTACCAACTGTTTGTTGCTGGAGACTGATTGGGAGAGCTGAAAAAGAACAGGTATATCAGTAATGTATAATTGATATATAATTAAAACACGCATTTAAAGTACTGATAAAGGTCAGGCTACCCAGGCAGCCTGTTAATAAAACAATAGCTTGGGTGGAGGCACATTATTAGTTTTAGTAACCTTATCAGACATAAGGGAGGGTTACATTAAGCTATGCACCACACAGGATGCGGATCCTGGCGATCAGAATCCGAAACTCGTCACAATGCCAGTACTGGAATCCCGACAGGGTCAGTAGACTGACCCCAGAATCCCTCCAGCTGGCATCCCGACTGTAAGTATAGCGGGAGGGTTAGGGTCGGTGGTGGTGGTGGTGGGGGGTTAGGTTTAGGAGCCAGAACCTTCTGAGGAAGCTGCTGATGGATAGAGCCATTGATGTAGAGAGGCAGATAAATGCATAAAGTTTGGTGCACTTGTGACCCGGTGATCTAGCATTGTGCAATTATTTGCAATTGGCAGAGGATTGGTGAGATCTTCCCATTGGTATTGGGCTACATTCCTGGATATACACTGAGCTGTGGTGGATATTTTGCATACATATAGCGTGGCCACGCTGGACTAGTTGAGTATTATGCTGTTTCCACTGAAATGTTTTGCTGTTAGAAAAACTGAGTAAATGGATTCAGCAAGTAACACACTCTGCTCTCTGGTGGTAATTCAGACCTGATCGTAGATGTGCTAAATTTAGCACATCTACTATCACTTTCACAGACATGCAGGGGGACGCCCAGCACAGGGCTAGTCTGCCCCGCATGTCTGGCTCTGCCCCCCCCCCCCCTCCCCAGGTACAAAAGCATTGCACTGCGGCGATGCTTTTGTACCTGAAGAGTAGCTCCCTACCAGCGCAGCTCCTGCGCACTGGCATGGAGCTACCCGTTGCTCTCTGGGTCGTAGCGGCTGCGTGATACGGCCCACCCCATGCACGGTCCGGGCATGCCTGTGTTGCCGGACCGCACCCCCAAAACAGCAGCCCAGCGCTACCGGCCCGCCCCCTCCCGCTCAGTGAATGCCTCTGCCTGTCAATTAGGCAGAGGCGATCGCTGGGCTGAGATGCCGATCGCATCTGTGGCATGCGCTGGCACACTGTGGTGCCTGCGCATATGCAGTTCTGACCTGATCGCCCGCTATGTGAAAATGCACAGCAGCGATGACGTCTGAATTAGCCCTTCTGTGTGTATGGCTTATAATATGGCTGCATGGAATTGACATACTATATATTAATTGCAACTTTCCATATCTTAAAAACTATTGCTGAATGTTTTGCCTTACTAACGGATTGGTGCTACTAAACTACATTTTTGCATGTTATCCGATGTTCATGGTGGCAATTGTGATTAAAGTAATTTTATGACTTTAGAAATTCTTTATATATCATCGGCTGAGTGTAACGTATGTTTTTGTAATACATGTTTTTTGATTAATTAACTCTGGATAGAAAGTGCTTTATTATTTGGTGTTTGCTAAGCTCTCTTCTGTATTGGTGTTCAGTGACCTCTGATTGAAGTGGCAGTCAATCCAGAGTAAATATCTACCATAGATTTATAATATTATTATTGGTGCCTGAATACGTTTTTATATATTTGACGAAGATGGTGTTAGTTCACAAAGTCAAAAGCTGAAAGTTTGTGGAGCTTGATAAAAACACAACAGCAACATTTCTGTACATTGGACCCTATTCAGCACGGATTGCAGTTTTTGCTAAAAAGCAGTTTCTGCGATCAAATAGTTGCCTACCAGAAACAGAGAAAAAAACGCACATTGCAGAAATTGCGAATGCATCGCAATGCTGATGTGATCTCATAACCTTACCCAAATACCGGAACATCAAAGAGTTTTTCCATCTGTGCCAGGCAAGGTCGTCCATAATTCAGCATACACAAGAGACTGGAAGTGGTCATTGCTGATGTTAGAGACCTATCCGGAAAATGCCTTTGCACGCGTGTGTTTTTACAAACACACCCACAAAATGTCATGTTTTCTCCCCTAAACGCTGGCTTCCTACAATCACAATGCGATTGCATTGAAGCACAATGCGTTCACAGAAATAATTGCTAATCGTGGGTGTGTACGCGCAATGCGAGCCATGCACATGCGCAGTCATTCAATAATCGTCTGGATTGCGTTTCTCTAATTTTGTGATCCAACCTGAATAGGGTCCATTATATGGGTACCACAGTGCGCTCTGCTATGCAGGAGAGTTCAGAGAGATCTTCTGCATTAGGAGCCTGATTTAGAGATTGACACAAAGTGTTATACTGCATATGGGTCTGAGTTGCAATGCGCATGCATCCTGATGGTCCTGCCATTGTAACGGTGGTCGCAGTGTGAAATTGTACAGTTTGACTGTTAGTGAGATAATGGGGGTGTCTCAGCTGGTGACTACGTCTTCATACGGAGTTCTAAAGGCTTAGGAGCTTACTTGCAGCAGACATTCTGAGAAATCATAGGGCTGTTCAAAGAACTGATGCTGCTGCTGCTGCTTATGTTGCATCTCTGCACAGAAGCAGCAGATCGGAGACGCCATCAGTGGACATCTCTGTACAAATCCCCGCAGCTGTGGTGTTGGCATATTTTTGCAGATCAGATGCGTCCAAATATACAGCTGCAAATGCATTTGTGTCCACCTCTGGCTCTGGCCATTTGATGCTTAATAAACTCCTTATACAAATGAGTGCCAATTATTCAGAGACTACTATTTTCTCATGATTTATGTTTGGTAAATAGGCCCCTTAGCAGTAGCCAGAGTAGTGGGAAGATCCATATAACTGGACACTGCAGTAATTTCCATTTATACAGCTTATATACTTGTACACTGCTAGAATTACATTTTGTTTTGTATCTTTCACTCCCCATAAAGCAAACACAACTGAGTAACATAAGGGTGATACTAAATCTTTGGACAGATACAGTGTCTCTTATCTGTTTCACACACATTGGGATATTTACAAGAAGACCTTGACCTTATTTAAAGTTCACAGTAATTACAGTATATGTACCTCAGACAGTGGCCTCCTGTACATCCTACCCTCCTACAGTTCAGCCATGCAGCTTTATGTATCTCTCAAATATATGCTACAAAGTAATGCTGAAAAAAGATACAGATCATCCTATGGTAGATGCTAGAATCAAGTGACCTAAAGGACCTATGATGTCAGGGGGAGGAGCCACATCACCAGCGGAGGAGCTAGGCCAGTGGGATAGTTCTTCTACTATACACGCTACCAACTACTACCTTTAGTAACCTGGTGGCGAGCAAAGCGGAGCGAGCCACTGAGCCCGAAGCGTGGTGAGCGAGCCTGCGAGGGTACATTTCGGGTACCCTGTTTGGGCATGGTGACATCAGAGGTCCCTTACACAACTTGGATTTAGAACCAACCGTCATCCTATCCGAACTAATAAAATGTATTTGTGTTGATCCAGAGGAAGGTGAAACAAGCTCTACTGTGATACTGTAGTTGTCAGATTGGCTTCACAGGGTGAGACTAGAACTTATTACTGATACCAAATAGATGAAACAGTTCCAAAAAGCAGGGCCGTTTCTTGGGGCAGGCGAGCAGTGCAACCGCACTGGGCGCCTGCCGCGGCACTAACTGTGGCTCCCTGCTTCCCCCTCCTATTTCTCCCTGAGTAACCCGCTCGGGGGGCGGAGTTTCACGGAATGACGCGGTTGCGTCGTTACGTCACGACGCAACCCCGTCACTCTGCGAAACTCCCCCCCCCATGCGGAGTACAGAGGGGGATCCAAGTTAGGAAGAGGGAAAGGCCGGCGCGAGGAGCGACTGGTGAGGTGGGCCGAAGAGCGGTAAACGCCTCTGTAAGTATTCTCTCTCTCTCTCTCAATGTGTAAAATGGGGACACCTGCCGTAATGTGTGAAATGGGGACTCTTGCCTGCCGTAGTGTGGGTATTTAATGTATCAAGGGCATTGCGGTGTGTGGCATAATATGGTGCAGGGGGCATTACTGTGTGGGGCTTAATATGGTAGAATTTTTTTTCCTGTGGTGGTCGTGATCTGTTGGAGCAGGGTCAAAAACTGGTTGTGAGGTAGTCTTTTCAGATGAGGCCATTCCCATTTAAATGAGGCCACACCCATTTATATGAGGCCTCGCCCCTTGCTGGGAGCGCGCACAATTTTTTTTTTATCTAGGTGTGTGTGTGTGTGTGGGGGGGGAGCACATTTTTTTATGTCATGGGGGGGCGCATTTTTAAAATTCGCACTGGGAGCAATATTGGCTAGAAACAGCCCTGCCAAAAAGGAAAGAAAGAAATCCAGATTGAAGCACTCAGTACACTTTTTTTGCTCATAGAGATTAGTGAAATGAAAACACAATATTGTGATTAAAAACTGCATCCACAAGTGTATTTCTTTATTACAAATATGTATCATCTGTCAATTGTATATAAATGTGATCTGATATTTAGATATATTTTAGTTGCTTAGATCTGAAGATCACAGATGTACAGTAAATTTATGTAGATATATTTTAGAATTTTTTTTAACAAACAGTATACTGTATCCTCAAAGAGGCCAAATACCCAATTATAATACAGCAAATATACTATATAAATGAACATGATGAGCTGTCTCAAATATAATATACAGAGATGTTTATAATTCACTATCATCTCTCAAAATACAGTATCATTCATAGAATAATGTAGCAGCCCAACTTTGTTGCAGAAGAGTATCTTATTCATTGTGTTCACAGACTGTTTCATCCATGCGTTACTTTAGCAAGCCAACTTTAGTAACCTATTTATTGTGTTAATGATCCATTTCCAGAACACTTCTTCTGAGGCTGCTATACGGCTCTATTTCCATCAGATTATGTAACAACTGCTTTTTCACTTTCTTAAAAATAATACATATATTCATGATCATCAAATAGCGTTCCTTTCTACTGAGGAATTCCTAACTGGTGGGGACAGACAAATACAATACAGCTGCTATGGTATGACATTCAGAATTGTTTCAGGCACCAGTCCGTAAGATCACAGACCCTGTGCATATACTATCAGTCTGAAGCAGCTATCATACTGCCATGATGTGGGAAGTAGCATTAGGCACTTTCACTATTAGTACAGTATGACACTCTGATAGACCATATTAAATTATATGAAGATACACGTACTACATGATAACAGGCACAAATCACTTGAACCGTACAAGCGGTATTAATGCTTACCACTGCCCAACTGATTTAATTGCTGTTACATGGAATGATATATGTATCTAAAGAACTATAGGTCACCAGAAGTGACACTGATGCCAAGTAGATCAATCACCTGCATAATGTGCATAGTATTATTTATTAAAAGTTATTTAAATAGTACCTATCAGGGCCGTAACTACGTGTGTGCCTGGCACACTTTGCAGTCGCACTGAGGGCGCAACTGGCCGCATCCCTGTTCCAAGGGGACTTTAGTCAGCGGCATTGTAATGAGTCAAACTGACTCATTAGATGCCGCCTGAGCGAGCAGAGGAGCAGCAGCTCCAGGGACAGTGGAGAAGGAGGAGGAGGGAGCCGCAGCAGCCAACTGTAGTTGATGGCGGCGCCGCCGCTGCAGCTATCCCTCTCCTTCCACATAGGCTGGCCGCCGCCGCTGTGAATGCTGGGATGAGGGAAGTGCATCCCAGCATCCGGGATCTGCCTGACTGCCGTAATGCATAAAAAAGGGGACTGTCTGCCGTAATGTGTAAAAAGAGGGACTGTCTGCCGTAATGTGTAAAAAGAGGGACTATCTGCCGTAATGTGTAAAAAGGGGGGTTGTCTGCCGTAATGTGTAAAAAGGGGGACTATCTGCCGTAATGTGTAAAAAGGGGGACTGTCTGCCGTAATGTGTAAAAAGAGGGACTATCTGCCGTAATGTGTAAAAAGGGGGGTTGTCTGCCGTAATGTGTAAAAAGGGGGACTATCTGCCGTAATGTGTAAAAAGGGGGGCTGTCTGCCGTAATGTGTAAAAGGGGGACTATCTGCTGTAATGTGTTAAAAGGGGGACTGTCTGCCGTAATGTGTAAAAAGGGGACGCTGTCTGCCGTAATGTGTAAAAAGAGGACTCTACCTGCCATAATGTGTAAAAGGAGCTCTACCTGGTGTAGTGGTGCTACTGTGCGGCGTAATTTGAATAATGGAGACTACTGTGCACCGTAATATGAATTGGTGTGGCCACATCCCTTCCAGATGAAGCCACACCCCTTTATTTTTGACGCGCGCACTGCCCCTATTTTAAATAAGGGGGGGGCGCCGATGCCATTTCATGCACACAGCGCTAAAATGTCTAGTTACGGCACTGGTACCTATATACTGTATTGTACGGTACCTTACACAAAATATGCATTCATTCACATCTCTCCCTGCCACAGTACAATGTACAATCTATATTATTTACAAGCGGGGTAGGTAACCTGTGGCACTACAGCTGCTGTGGTACTACACCTCCCAGCATGCCCTGCCTCAATTTTTTTGCTAGGGGATGCTAAAACTGTGACAGGGCATTTTGGGATGTGTAGTTCCACAACAGCTGGAGTGCCACACAGTTTGCCTACCCTGCTCTACAACATGTGCACACACTACACAGACATATTTACAATGGATGCAGGGTGTTTGGTGCACATGGGCCCCTGGATCTAGGAAGACCCGCACTGCATACCCTGCACTCAGAGTATACTTATCTGTTCCTGGCAAGTGGGTCCTCCCTTCTATTCACCGGTATGGGTCGTTGGGTCGACTCAATTTAGGTCGACAGTCATTAGGTCAACATGTACTAGGTTGACAGGTGAAAAGGTCGACATGAGTTTTTGGACTTTTTTTGGTGTTGTTCTCTTCGTAAAGGGACAGAGAACTCCAATTAGTGCACGGTATCCCCTCGCAGGGCTCGCTTCGCTCGCCATGCTTTGGGCAAGGTGCCTCGCTCCACTACCACTTCGCTCGGCACAGGTTACCGTTCCAATCGTAGTCCAGGTGGATTGTCAAGTATGGAAAAATCCCAAAAATGAAAAAAAAAATGTGAAAAATTCATGTCAACATTTTGACCTGTCGACCGAGTACATGTTGACCTAATGACCATGTCGACCTAATGCATGTCGATCTTCAGTGGTCAACCTAATGACTGTCGACCTAAGCTGTGTCAACCTAACAACCGTATCCCCTATGCACCACCAGCTTCACAGTGATATCTTTGGAAAGATGGCGCTACTCTGAAAGCAAAGACTCTGGCACATGCGCCTCTGCCCTAAGCACCAGATTGGGTTTGTTTGTTTTTTGTGCCTGTGACTAATCCATTCTTGCGACAGCCGTCATTTTATGTTCACAAATCTCTTGAAACTATTCAAATACAGTATGTAGCAGATAGCAATGTAATCGGGTGTTGTAGTGCATAACCAACTTACACATATTAGTACATGTAGGGGAATTCAAATAATCCTGAAAAAATTTTGGGAGAGAAAAAACACGGGCTTTTACAGCGATTTTTGCAGAATATTTTTTTTTTCAGGCAATTCAATTGTAGCACCCCTTTTTTCTCTCCAGATAAATGACCATCTGGAACAAGTTCCCGGACTCACATGTTTTGCAGCCACAATCGCGAAAATGGTAATCCCCTATCAATGCCCGTGACTGTCATGACTGAGTGAATGATTACGCTTATGCTCTTTAGGCTTTCTTCAAATGGCCTGTAAGGTTACATTTAATCATTATTAAAACATAGTATATGAAACACACTGTTATACCCCTTTCACACCGCTACTGGCGGGTTGCACCTGGTAAACGTACACGGGAGCTTCCTGGGTGGAATCCGCCTGAGCCCCTTTACACTGCTGGCCCCAGCCCGGCATATTGCCAAGATGGTGACATCAGCACTGATGTGTGCAGGGGCGGTGCTTAGAAATCAGATGATCTCCAAGTGCCTACCGTCCATACAGTGTGAACGGGAAACGTGTCGCATCGACCCGCCAACCCGTTCCCAAGCACAGTCGTATTTAAGCCTGGTCGCTACCAGGGTTGAAATACCAGGTTACTCAACCCAGGATATTTTCCCTGGGCCCTATCAGACTGCACTGCAACCCGGATTACTGCGCTCATGTGCAATAACCCGGGTCACAAGCTGGCAGTCTGAAACGGGTATTACATAAATAAGTAATCAGAGAGCCAAAAAATATTCAAGTCAAGAAGACTACTAGTTGAGCTATTATTAATGTTTACAGTTACAAAGTTAGTATTCTTCTTACATTACTGGGCAGTACGGATGGTGTAATGGTTAGCATTAATGCCTCACAGCACTGAGGTCACAGGTTCGATTCCCACCATGGCCTACATATACTGGTAGGTTAACTGGCTCCCAACAAAATTAACCCTTGCGTGAATGTGTCTGCATGTACATGTGATAGGGAATATAGATGTAAGTTCTACTGGGGCGGGAACTGATGTGAAAGGGCAGATATTCTCTGGATAGCGCTGGGGAATATGTGTGCACACTATAAATAACTGATAATAAATAAATTATATTAAACAATATTTTGTGCATGTCATTTTGCTCTGCTATTGTTGATATTGGCTATTGCTTTGTATTATTGTGTATTTCAAATAATTTAATCGCTGCAAAATGAATGCAGTCGGCAGTGTGTGGCAGGAGCAAACAGGAAAAGAGCTCACACCCAAGGAAAGGAAGCTTCAGCGCAGTAACTTAACCACTTGCCTGCATAAATGTATCATGTGCAACAGCAGCCAGGAGTACGTTAATTGACCAGGTGGCATACCACATTAGCGCCGTCCTGCTGTGCAGAGCTGGATTAACGCTGTGGGAGACCAGGGGCACTAAAGAGCAGGGGGCCCCCATGGACTCATATATATATATATATATATATATATATATATATATAACTTTTATATGTGTGTGTGTATATATATATATATATAACTTTTATATGTGTGTGTGTGTGTGTGTGTATATATATATATATATATATATAACAATATACACTGCTCAAAAAAATAAAGGGAACACTAAAATAACACATCCTAGATCAGAATGAGTGAAATATTCTTACTAAATACTTTGTTCTTTACATAGTTGAATGTGCTGACAACAAAATCACACAAAAATTATCAATGGAAGTCAAATTTATTAACCCATGGAGGTCTGGATTTGGAGTCACACTCAAAATTAAAGTGGAAAAACACACTACAGGCTGATTCAACTTTGATGTAATGTCCTTAAAACAAGTCAACATGAGGCTCAGTAGTGTGTGTGTGGCCCCCACATGCCTGTATGACCTCCCTACAACACACACAAGTGGCTCAGGTAGTGCAGCTCATCCAGGATGGCACATCAATGCGAGCTGTGGCAAGAAGGTTTGCTTTGTCTGTCAGCGTAGTGTCCAGAGCATGGAGGCGCTACCAGGAGACAGGCCAGTACATCAGGAGACGTGGAGGAGGCCGTAGGAGGGCAACAACCCAGCAGCAGGACCGCTACCTCCGCCTTTGTGCAAGGAGGAACAGGAGAAGCACTGCCAGAGCCCTGCAAAATGACCTCCAGCAAGCCACAAATGTGCATGTGTCTACTCAAACGATCAGAAACAGTCTCCATGAGGGTGGTATGAGGGCCCGACGTCCACAGGTGGGGGTTGTGCTTACAACCCAACACCGTGCAGGACGTTTGGCATTTGCCAGAGAACACCAAGATTGGCAAATTCGCCACTGGCACCCTGTGCTCTTCACAGATGAAAGCAGGTTCTCACTGAGCACATGTGACAGACATGACAGAGTCTGGAGATGCCAAGGAGAACGTTCTGCTGCCTGCAACATCCTCCAGCATGACTGGTTTGGCAGTGGGTCAGTAATGGTGTGGGGTGGCATCACTTTGGGGGGCCGCACAGACCTCCATGTGCTCGCCAGAGGTAGCCTGACTGCCATTAGGTACCGAGATGAGATCCTCAGACCCCTTGTGAGACCATATGCTGGTGCGTTTGGCCCTGGGTTCCTCCTAATGCAAGACAATGCTAGACCTCATGTGGCTGAAGTGTGTCAGCAGTTCCTGCAAGACGAAGGCATTGATGCTATGGACTGGCCCGCCCGTTCCCCAGACCTGAATCCAATTGAGCACATCTGGGACATCATGTCTCGCTCCATCCACCAACTCCATGTTGCACCACAGACTGTCCAGGAGTTGGCGGATGCTTTAGTCCAGGTCTGGGAGGAGATCCCTCAGAAGACCTTCCGCCACCTCATCAGGAGCATGCCCAGGCATTGTAGGGAGGTCATACAGGCACCTGGAGGCCACACACACTACTGAGCCTCATTTTGACTTGTTTTAAGGACATTACATCAAAGTTGGATCAGCCTGTAGTGTGTTTTTCCACTTTAATTTTGAGTGTGACTCCAAATCCAGACCTCCATGGGTTAATAAATTTGATTTCCATTGATAATTTTTGTGTGATTTTGTTGTCAGTACATTCAACTATGTAAAGAACAAAGTAGTTAATAAGAATATTTCATTCATTCAGATCTAGGATGTGTAATTTTAGTGTTCTATTTATTTTTTTGAGCAGTATATATACAGTATATATAAACAGAAAGAAAGTTCTCATGGGAGCTAAACCACTTAGATTTTTGCAATGTACAATAACATTTTTATTTTATTTTTTAAAACAATGAATTTCATAACATTGTCTAAAATACATATAAAAAAGCCTTTTACAGAATCACATATATCTGAACAAAAGCATATTGTTTCACAGTGTTTATGAGTTATACTTTGATGATATCCATTGAATGTAATATCAAATCTTCAACCAGACTGTTCAGATGTGTATACTGATCCGCAAAAAAAAAAAAAAAACCCAACGCATTTCGTCCGTTAGGACTTCATCAGGGGTTATTATCAGATTTCTTAATATGGAAAAATTACCACTGGTTGTAAATTTCAGTGTGTCAGATACAGACAATGTAGAGCATATAATCAATGTTCAAGCAGATGAGATATCAATTAGGCTTCACCAACATGTATCAATATACAGAATGGGATAAGGAGCTGTGGAAATTCCTTTTTCAGTGCATCAGGATTCCCCTGACAGCAATGGGGGCACAGGCGGCCACACACCTGGGTGAGGGGGGTAGAGGGGCCACACACAGGGGTTTGGGGGGCAGGATGGCACAAGGTGTCATACAAACACAGGGGGCCACACAAAAGGGTGAGGGTGGTAGAGGGTGCCACACACACATAAGACAGGGGTAGAGGGGCCACACGGGGTTGGGGGCAGGAGGGCACAAGGTGTCATACACACACAGAGGGCACAGGTGGCCACACACCAGGGTGAGGGGGTAGAAGGTGCCACACACACATAAGACAGGGGTAGAGGGGCCACACACAGGGGGCTGGGGAGGGGAAGAAGGGCACAAGGTGTCATACACACACAGGGGGGCACATACCTGGGTGAGGGGGTAGAGGGTGCCACACATACATAAGGTAGGGGGTACATGGGGCCACATACAGGGGAGTGGGGGGCAGGAGGGCACAGGGCTCTCTGGTCACTCACCGCGAGTGCATTCTTGAAAAAGGATAGCAATCCGAAACGCGTTGTGCCTGGAGTGGGACCCGCAAGCCTTCTTGGACTTTCACTGCCGTCTTCGCTGCTTCCATCTGCGATTGGGCTAAGCGTGTGGTGTGGTGCTGGGCTGCCCAGCTGGAACCCATTTTTACATCAAGGCACACACCACACACCCTGAACGGTATGAATCAGAAGTCTCACCTTGCTAAATAATTTGCACAAAGACTGTCCTTTAATGTTTACATTACCAACATTTACAAAATAAGGGTCTGTGCAATACATTCTTTTTATCATCTTTTAATTTATGTTTCTGTATGTCTGAGCCATGATATATGCACTGTGTCACTTTAATATCATGGATATTTAGAATAAAACATTTGTCTTTTTTGTCATAAATCAGACTGTGTCCAAATGATCATTTTCACTTCCCTGGGACAACCAGCGCACACCATAGATGCCATTTTTTTCTCTTAAAATACAACAGTTTTACCAGTTGGGAAATGAGCGTTATATCTTTTTAAACTAATGTTCCATTCTTTAAGAGCTTTTAAATGGGATGTGAGTTATTGAAAAATAATTCACTGATAGGAAAATTCTCCCTCCCAGCTTAGAAACTCTTATCTGTCTTTACTGCCACAGCCAGACATACCCACACCCTTACACCCTTATATCAGTATTTTCCAGTCTACAGCTGACCTTACATTCCCCATGTTACCAATAAATGCATCAGTTGTGTTTAGGTGGTGCATGTAATGTCAACATAGGGTCAACTGTAGAATTGAAAATGCTGTACTTGTTAGGGCCCCAGGGAAACTGAGTTGGGGAGCTCCCTCCAATAAAATGACCACTTAATTACCAAATATGGATGTGTTGTGTCACACGATGCTGATGTGTCCCGGGACACTTATGAAGGGACTCAGAATGCAGAGCCACAGCAGTCCCTATATGGGAACAGGTGCCTGTGGACACCTGTTCTTGACAATTGTAGGGTCTAACCGACCCTGTGGGGGGCCGGGACAACCGCGCCTGTCGCTCCCCCTTAATTCGGCACTATTCACGCATAATTGTATTTGATTAGTCTGTGCCATCCTTTCTAGTACATGGCATATTCGTTGCTTGCTTTATAAAATACTTGGAAATTGTAGGATTAATTATTTTCATGATAAAAATATTACACTGTCATCTGCCACAAATGTAAAATGTTGTTGTAGCTATATATTTAAAAATATGTTCCCCACTGTGTCTTGGTTTCTTTTCTGGCAGTAAATGAATGCAACAGTTACATTTAGTTATTTTGCAACTTTTAAGTAGAGAATAATTGTATATATCACTGAAGGCTAGTACACACCAGGCCAATACCATCCCTACAGTGAAGCATGGTGGTGGCAGCATCATGCTGTGGGGATGTTTTTCAGTGCCAGGAACTTGGAGACTAGTCAGGATAAATGGAAAGATTTATGCAGCACTGTATAGAGACATCCTGGATGAAAACCTGCTCCAGAGCGCTCTTAACCTCAGACTAGGGTGACGATTCATCTTTCAGCAGGACAACGACCCTAAGCACACAGCCAAGATATCAAAAGAGTGGCTTCAGGACAACTCTGTGAATGTCCTTGAGTGGCCCAGTCAGATCCCAGACTTGAATCCGATTCAACATCTCTGGAGAGATCTGAAAATGGCTGTGCACCGACGCTTCCCATCCAACCTGATGGAGCTTGAGAGGTGCTGCAAAGAGGAATGGGTGAAACTGCCCAAAGATAGGTGTGCCAAGCTTGTGGCATCATATTCAAAAAGACTTGAGGCTGTAATTGCTGCCAAAGGTGCAACAACAAAGTACTGAGCAAAGGCTGTGAATACTTATGTACATGTGATTTATTAGTGTTTTATTTTTAATAAATTTGCAAACATCGCAAAATTTTAGGGAAAAAATAAATGTATTACATTTTGGAATAAGGCTGTAACATAACAAAATGTGGAAAAAGTGAAGCGCTGTGAATACTTCTGGATGCACTGTACAAGTTGGTCTTTTCATATACTAGATAGTATATGGAATACAGTATTAATAATTAGATAATATAGAAATAGATAGTGTAGATTGTAAATGGCAGTGATTCCCAACCTCGGTCCTCAAGGTGCACTAATAGTCCAGGTTTTAGTGATATCCATGCTTGAGCACAGATGTTGAAATTAAAATAACTGAGGTACTAGTTAAGTAATCTGTGCTCAAGTATGATTATCCTTAAAACCTTTCCCACCCTACATTTGCCTATGGTATGTATCCCGGCGGTATGTATCCCGGCGGTCATGTGACCTACACAGAATCCGGGGCTATGGCCTGGGAGGGAGGGTGAGGTTTAGGCACTAGTGGGGTGGTTAGCCATAGCCGCTGAGGGCTAGTCCTAGCCGCCACCCTCCACGGATGATTTAGCCCTAGCCGCCACCCCCAATACTTACCCTTGTCCGGTGTTGGGCTCCTCATTGTCGGGATGCTGCAGTTGGTCATTTGACCTATATATATATATATATATATATATATATATATATTACACTACACAGACTTGTGGAATATTTATTTAGTAGTTACACTCTATATGTTTTGGGCTATTTCAGACTTTAAACTCGGGAGGGAATCAGAGAGAGTATTGTTTTTGATCTGGAGTCAGCCTGTACTGCGTATATATGTACACACAGGTATTATAAACAACCAAACAATACCCCACATACTGTACATTCATGCCAATTTGAGACATATAATGTATATATGTGTATACACATATACTCCTATAAGTACACCTTACTGCTTTGTAGTAAATAAACTTTATTTTTTTTTCATATAACTTTTTCAACTCCCTCTGAAGAAAGAAAAAAAACAGACACTCAACTGGAGCTAATAAAGATATCCATAAGACAAGAGATGAGGGCTGGAGGTGGGAGGAGGCAGGCGCAGGTTGAATACTGGGAGGAAAAAGGTGTGGGTCAGAGAAGAGATGTGATAGAGCACGAAGGAGGATGAGAGACAGGAGTGGAGGGACCAGCTCAATTAATTGGTGGCTGGTTCCAGGGGAGAGACCACCCACTGTACAGCAGGGACGTGCGGTGAGGTAAATGGCTCAGGGGGCACTGGCTAGCACAATAGCCAGATTTACATGCAATATATGAGCCAAAGGGTTCATGTGGACATTATACACAGTTAATTTGGTGAGTTTTGATCAGAGATGAGCGGAAAAGATAGACAGGGGAGGCACTGCCTCACCTGCCATAGACTTTTTACTCCAGTGTTTTAGCTATAAAGATGATTAGAATAATTCAAACAAGATATTTCAAACAAATTATTTGTATTTTCATATACTTTATGCAGTCAAAACTCTGGCACAAACGTTAGTATGACAGGAAAGGCTCTGCCTCACCCGCCGCACGTCACTGCTGTACAGTATGGTAAAAGGGTCTATCCAGACTCCATAATAATCCAGGAGGACAGCATAGCAGTGTGAGCAATGCTGGGCAGTGAGAGGCTACAGGACGCTAAAACCAGTATCTTACCAGCCACAGCTGCTGCCTCATAATAGCCCTTCTACAAGCAGCAGAAGTGGCTGGTATGCCACGTACTAGCTGTGACCCGGTTGGCTCCACCACTGAAACTCTGCCTCCTGAGGACACGCTGGGAATATTAAATTAATCTCTTAAAAAACAGAGTGGCCAGCAGCATGCTCTGCATGTCTCCTGGCCCCCAATCTCTGTGGCCACCGGCCCCAAACAGCTACATAGTACAATCCCGGGGTGGTCAGATGGCACCCTGCCCCCCGGCTCAGCCTGCCAATTACAATACTTACAATTACAGGTTTTCTGAACACATATGTGTTCAACTCTAATGAGATACATTGTGAGCAATATTAGACTTTAGGTTGAATTAATTTTATTGTCGTCATCTAGAACAGTAGTATATTATATATATCAAGCAGTGAAGTTGCCCATGACAACCAATCAGTGTTGAGGTTACATTTATAAAGTGCATTCTATAAAATTATATGTAGCAGCTGATCTCCACTGGCTCACTTCTCCATACTTTTCACTGCTTCATAAATAGATGCCAATGTATTAGTGTTGCATTAGCAGTGATGTAATAATAATAATAATAATTTTATTTATATAGCGCTCTTTCTCCAATAGGACTCAAGGCGCTTAACAGATACATAGCATAATATAGTGCAGAAAATAATGAAGTACATTTTCATAAAATACAGAAGCATGAAGATACTAAAAAGGACATTATGGAAATGCTTGAGTAAACAGAAAAGTCTTGAGTCTACTTTTGAAGGATTCTGTAGTTGGGGCCTCTCGCACTGTGCGGGGAAGTGAGTTTGAGTCGGAGCCGCATGACTAAAAGCTCGACCCCCAGATGAATTACGGTAGATTCTAGGTACTGCTAAAAGTCCTTCATCTACAGATCGCAGTAATCGAGTGGGGCAGTATGGGGTCAGAAGCTGTTTCAGGTACCTTGGGTCTTGGTCATGTAATGCTTTGAAACTCAGTAAGCCAATCTTGAAGATGATTCGCCATCTTACAGGCAGCCAGTGAAGGGAGTAGAGGATGGGTGTTATGTGGCTAGAACGGGGCTGGTTGGTTAATAGCCTGGCAGCTGTGTTTTGCACGAGCTGTAAGCGTTGCAATTCGTTTGCTGGTAGACCAAGGTAGAGGGCATTACAGTAGTCTAAACGAGATGATACAAATGCATGTATGACTTTTGGCATATCATCTGAGGGAATTAAGTGCTTGATTCTGGCTATGTTCCTCAGGTGAAAAAATGAGGATTTGATTGTGGCTGATATCTGATGTTTAAGTGTCAAGCCACCATCCAGGACAACGCCAAGATTCCGCACATGATCACTGGTCTGTAATTCTGAATCCCCGAGTGTAAATCCAGTTGGTTGGCTATGCTGCAGTCTTGTCCTTTGATGTTGCGGTCATATCATAAGGACCTCTGTTTTATCCGGGTTCAGTCGCAGCCAACTGGCGCTCATCCACTCCTGTAGTTCAGCTAGACAGCCATTTAGGGTTGCTATTGGGTTATCAGTGCCCGGAGCAAAGGACAAGTACAGTTGTGTATCATCTGCATAGCAGTGGTAGACCAGGCCATGGCGCCTGATTATTTTGCCCAATGGGAGCATGTATACTGCAAAAAGCATGGGGGATTGTATAGAACCTTGTGGGACACCACATGGCAATGGCACTGGTGGTGATGAGTATAATCCAGATGATACTCTCTGTGACCTGCCTGTGAGAAATGATTTGAACCAGCTTAGGACTGTGCCATCCAGACCACAGAAATGTATCAGTCGCTCAATCAGAAGCCCATGGTCCACGGTATCAAATGCTGCCGAGAGATCCAGAAGGATTAATATTGAACAGTCACCTCTGTCTTTTGCCATCAGAAGATCATTTAACACACACACCAGGGCTGTTTCAATGCTATGTCTTCTCCTGAATCCTGATTGAAATGGATCATAAATATCATGGGTTGTCAGGCGGGTTTCCAGTTGATTTGCAACAACTTTCTCAATAACCTTTCCTAGGAAAGGAAGGTTTGATACCGGTCTGTAGTTGGTCATGCAGTCGGGATCTAAATTAGGTTTTTTAAGAAGCGGTCTAACAATTGCTTCCTTTAGGGGTCCAGGAAAAGTGCCTGTCTGCAAAGAGCATTGAACAATTTTTGTAAAGACAGGACCAATTATATCCATACAACCTATTAGAAGCTTGGTTGAGGCTGGGTCCAGATCACAGGTGGTGGGACGCAAAATCTGAGCAATTTCAGCAGTGTCCTTTACATCCACTGGGTCATAGCTGGTCCATGAAGGCAGGTAGCTTATATTGGCAGGCTTTGTAGTTTGGCACTCCTTTGATGGCACTGTGGAGATTCCAGCCCGGATGGTGGATATTTTATCTGCAAAGAAGTTTGCAAACTCGTTGCATCTTGCCTGGGAGAGGGTCTCATCAGTCTGCAGGCATGCTGGCTTGCAAAGCATCTCCACTGTGCGGAAAAGTTGGGCTGGCCTATTGTTTGCTGCTGTGATCTCATTTGACAGGAACTGTGCTTTCTTACGAGTGATTGTCGATTGATATTCTTCGTTATGCTTTATTAGTTTTATTTTGTCATCCACTAGGTTAGTCTTCCTCCATCGTCTTTCCAGTCTACGCCCCCTTTTCTTGAGCTCACTAACACTGTTGTCGAACCATGGAGCTTGACGTTGTGGTTTACGAGGTCTTAAATGCACAGGGGCGATAATATCAATTGCAGCCATAACATCCCTATTATAATAACGGACTAGGGAACAGGGATCTTCACAGGCACCCAGTATAGCAGAGAGATCCAAATTTGCTGCAAGAGCCTGGGGAGTCATACCCCTCCTTGGACGATACCTGGTCAACTCCACGGGCAGAGATCTTATTTGAGGGGTTGCAACTGAGAACCAGAGGGAGTAGTGGTCTGACCAGATGACTGGGTTTATTTTTAGGTCAGTGACTTTTAATCCAATCTGAAAGACAAGGTCGAGAGTGTGACCACTTTTATGTGTGGCAGAGGGAATGACCTGTGTGAAGCCCAGACCATTCATTGTGCACAGGTGGTCTTGGCCAAGGCGTGAGAGCTCATCATCCACCCATGCATTGAAATCCCCAAGGATGAGCCATCTTTGATGTTCCAGAACCAGGCCAGCAACAGTGTCTGCAATTTCTTGTAGAAATATCTTTCCATCTCCAGGTGGCCGGTAAATGAGAAGTACTCTGAAACCTAATCCTGTCGATCTCCGGGCAGCAATGCACTCGAATGAGCGAGTAGTTTCAATAGGGTGGACCCTAAGTTTAAGTTCTTTTTTTGAAGCAGATTGCCACCCCGCCACCTCTGCGGTCCAGTCTTGGGTTGTGGATGACAGAGTAGTTTGTTGGTACTGCAGCCTCCAATATAAGTGCTGCATTTTCATCTAGCCAGGTCTCTGTAATACAGGCTAGATCTGCAGATTCAATAAGGTCAGCAATTGTTGCAGTCTTGTTTCTTATAGATCTGGCATTACAAAGGACTGACCTGATTGGGCATACCAGAGGGCCTTCAGTTTTCTTTATGTTAAGTGCAGGAGCTCTGGGTATGGGGGTCACAAAGTGAGAGTTGACAGTTCTGTCCTTCCAAATACAGGGCCGTCTTTTGGGTATCACTTCTATTTGATTGTTCTTTGAGTATGGGGGTGAGCAGGTGGGCAAAGGACTTAGATGGTTACCGGGGGAAATACATTTCTGGCCTGCTCGCTTCCCACGAATGCGCCTGTGTTTTCTTTTTAAAATACCAAGGGATTGGAGAATAGAAGCCTGTAGCAGGTCTCCTCTGTAGCCTGAGTCCCCTGTCTCCTGTCTCTAATATGGGGTATACCCTAATGAAACACTACTCATAACTCTTGCCTAATTGTAGAAAAGTAATCCAGGGAGAGTGCCCCTCAGTGTTTTTGGCTATGTCAGCAGTGATTTTTTTTTAAATGAATCTTGGACATCATTCTTCAGTGTTGGAGAGCGTCGGCCATTTTTTTGTAGCACAGCAGTGATTAGGCAGTTTAGCCTACCTTCCTGGGAGTCCTGGAGGTATCTCAATATGTACTGTAGAGATACCAGGATTTGAGGTACCTACGTATAACATAAATTGTATGACAATTATGTATTTCCAAAATGCAAATGATTGATTATTTAGCTTTTTTATCCATCTTATTCCTTCATATGACAGGTTTGCACTAATGCCAATGCTAAAGAGAGATAGTAATAAATTAATCGGTCATTCTGGTTGTTTCATACAAAATCAGTATTGTAGTTTAATAGTAGGTAAAGTGATAAAATAAATGAAATTGTAATTATCATTTTTTGTTTAACATTCAATGGCCCAAATCCTTATTTGACGTTTTAAGGAAACAAATTGCCATATATGTGGGAATGTTATGTGAAATGACACTATAGATTGTCTACTAATTATTCCAATCACTTGCTTGTTCTTAGGGAAAGTAATCATGTCTGCAAAGCCAATACTTTACTACTTCGATGGTCGTGGAAGAATTGAGTGTGTTAGGTGGGTGTTAGCTGCAGCTGGTGTCGATGTAAGTATAATCACATATTGTAATATCACAGGGCGATGAGTCCTAAATGACTGGTGTTCTGCTCCCCAAATAATGAACATGCAAGCAAAGTGTATGATTAGGGCCATCTTAACGTATAGGTGTGATGATACGGTAAGTGTAGTGGGTGAACTGCCGCTGCTGTTTGCCCTTGCAATGTCTGTGTCGGCCACTTTGGAACTTTCACCTATAACTTCAGGCAGAAGGACGGAGGACCCCCAGAAACCCCACAAATCACCACACGTTTGGGCGGTGATTTGACATTTATTTATCAGGATATCAACTGATCACCGCTGTTGGTTTAATCATGCTTAGGACTTGTAAAAACTGATATCATGACGTAAACAGTTAAATAATACACACTGAGAAAAAGGGCTTACATACCATTCAATTCACATTCATTGAAATGCAATATACACATTTAGAAATGATGGTACTGTAGTACCCCACACTGTCCTCTGGGTGGCGGTTAGAACTATCTAGGACTCATCCCTAGACTTGTTGCTCTTTTACATATCAGTCAATGCCCTGTCCAATCAAGTATCTGAGAGGGCACTATGTAAACCTTTTAAATATATACATGTTCCTATAGCATAAAGTCTTCTACCTATGGGAAAGTAACTGTTCTGTTAGTAGGCTTGGTGTAGCTACCATAGGTGCAGGGAGTGCTGCTGCTATGTTGCCCAGAACTGAGAGGGGCCCTCCTTCCCTGTCATAGTTAAATGTGTTATATTTATTTTCACCATTGGGAAGTAAATAGGGACCCTTACAAACCTTTGCTTTGGGGCCTACAATATATCAAGGCATGCCCCTGGACCTGCTCATTGTAATGTGGTCTAAAAATGGACTGATGGTCATTATAATTTTATATAATATGAACTGGAGCTCTGTAATGTGGCACAATATGAAGTGGAAGCACAATGGTGTGGAATAATATGAACTGGGGAGACTATATGGCATAATGTGAATTGGGGGTACTGTGTTACATAATGTGTACTGGCAGCCCTACAATGTGACATAATGTGAACTTGGGGACATTGTTGGTTCTCAAAATAAACTACAGCACTACTATGCGGCATAACATTAAGTAGGGCACTACAATGGTTCAGAAAGTGAACTAGGACACTATTATGGGGCATATAATTCACAACTGCTGCGGAGAGGTGTCTCTCTAGAAGGATTGGAACAGGGGGCCCTTCAAAATGTTGCTATGGGGCCCACAAAGTTATTGCTATACCCCTGGTTAAAACCAGAGTTAAAACAGGATTCGAAGCAGTGACAAGTGTGATATTCCCTCCAGCAAAGCAATATAAGCAGATAGTAGTCAGCAGTAGCCAGGCAGTGGCGGGTCCAGGGGGGGGGGGGGGGGGGGGCATTCGGGTTCGTGCCCCCCCCTGTCATTTGTGGCCTCCGTCCCCCATCCCCCGCCAGCGCCGCACAGGAGATGACGGGCGCCCGCTGAGATTGTGTTACCAGCAGGCGCCCGTCTCCCTGCACAGCGGCAGCCGGAGGCAGGAGCTCAGTACTGAGCTCCGGCTTCCGGCGCTGTCATTGTGCGGCGTGCGCTATGGGAGAGACGTCAGTCATGACGTCTCTCTCATAATGTTGAGGAGCGGACGCCAAGAGGAGGACTGCAGCGGTCTGGAAGCGGTAACGGGGCTCGGTAAGTATGATGGTTTTTTCTTTCTTAATGCAGCGGGGGCATCTACTGGGGCCAAACTACGGGGGGACATTACTACTGGGGGGCATCAACAAGCGGCATTACTACTGGGGGGGCATTACTACTGGGGGCAAACTACTGGGGGCATTATTACTGGGGGGCATTACTACTGGGGGGGTCATCTATCTGGGGCATTACTACAGGGGGCAGCTACTGGGGGACATTTTTACTGGGGGCCATCTACTGGGGGCATTATTACTGGGGGGAATCTACTGGGGGCATTACTACTGGGGGGTCATCTATTGGGGGCAAACTCCTAGGGGGCAATACTACTGGGGGCAAACTACTGGAGGACATTATTACTGGGGGGCATCTACTGGGGGCAAACTACTGGGGGACATTACTGGGGGGCATCTACTGGGGGCAAACTACTGGGGGACATTGTTACTGGGGGTCAACTACAAAGGGGCTAACTACTGGGGGCATACTACAGGAGGGCATTACTACTGGTGGCGTAACTACAGGGGCATTACTACTGGCGGCTTAACTACAGGGGCATTACTACTTGGGGGCTAAACTACAGGGGGGCCAAACTACTGGGGGCATAACTACAGGGGCCAAACTACTGGGGGATAACTACACGGGCCAAACTACTGGGGGCATTACTACTGGGGGCTAAACTACAAGGGGGGCATAACTACAGGGGCTAAACTACAATGGGGCAAACTACAGGGGGGCATTACTACTGGTGGCTAAACTACAAGCAGGCAAACTACTGGGGGCATTACCACTGGGAGGCTAAACTAAAGGGGGCGGGGGTAAACTTCTGGGGTCATAACTGCAGGGGCATTACCACTGGGGGCATAACTACTAGGGCGCTAAATGACTGGGGGCATTACTACAGGCAAAATTACTACTGGGGGCAATACGAGCATTGCATAAGGGGCACCACTACTATGGGGTCTATATAAGGGGCACTACCAGTACAGTGGACATTGCAGAATGAGCGCTACAACTGTGGGCATTGTATAAGAAGCGCCACCTCACATGCACCGAAGCCCCATGAAAATGTACTTGCCCCTTCCATGATGCCCCCCCTATCATTTTCTTCTGGATCTGCCCCTGTAACCAGGGATGCAGTTCAGTCTCTCAGTAGTGTCGTTATGCAAGCATGAAGACACACATGCAGTCACTATACCGACGACAGGATCCCGAACAATGGAAAGACCGACAGTCTGCATGCCGACTAACAGGGACTATTCCCACTCACGGGTGTCCACGACACCCATAGAGTGGGAATAAAACCTGTGGCGAGTGCAGTGGGCCACCGAGCATGCAAGGAGCTTTGTTGCGCTCGCCCCCCCCCCCCACCGGCGATTTAAACCTTGGGATCCCGGCGTCGGTATGTAGACACAGCAAACAATAAGCAGCTGTCCCTGGCGACTGGCGGCTCCGGACTGCGCTGGGAATCTTGCGTGAGTGTTGAGATCCCACACATGCGCAGAGGAGCCAGCCAGGCAGTGAGACACAGCACGTCAGCCCTAAGCTGATGCACTGTTTGCACAGGGGGGCATCGCTGGAGGGGGGAGTGAAAGCTTCGACAGACAAGATGTTAATATATCTTGTTGATGTCCCTTCCTGCTACTCCTTGATAACAAGGCAAAGCAGGAAGTGTTATAGCGGCATGATGCATGGTGCTATAATACATTTAACTCAAAATACCAACCAACCAGCTCCTAACTGTCATTTTTCAATCATTTTCAGCCTGTAACATGGCAGTTAGGAGCTGATTGGCTGGTACATTATCACCGTGAAATGTATCACTTTTCAAGGCTTAGTACATCTCCCCCTCTATTTCTGTTCCTCCGCTCAGGCAGCTTCCCGCTTTTTAGGGAACCTCCTCAGTATGCTTACCGCCATACACCACGGAGCTCAGCACCATCCTCTCCAGCAGTGCATGCTTCCCCTCAGGGCTCTGTCTCCTCCGCTCTCAGTCTCTCACACGTGGTGCGTACCACAGCCTGCTCCGTTATGCCACTCTTCTTAGGGCTTCACAGGGTGGTAACTCCTCACACCGACTGCGTTCCGTGCCGAGATCACCTCAGAGGACTACACTCTGCCCTCTGCTTCTCCCATTCACTTGGCTCCTCATACGTGAAAGGGAATGAGCCACCTACGTGCAGGGGAATGCTGCTCCTTAGTTTCCCGCTCTCCTTGGGTCGAGACTGCAATTCCTCCAGGTCCTAGTTATAGTTTCAGCATAGTAACGTCACCCGGTGAGCAGTACACAGGGAGGGGGGGGGGGGGGGTGTTAAGGTTTGTAACCCCTACTGTACACATGTACACATGTCTATTTAGCCAGACAGCAGCATTCAAGGGCCTCACAATTGTAGTGAACTTTGAGCAGAGATGGCTGGTGGTCACACAATCAAAGTAGGGAGGAAGCCTTGTCTACCTGCATCCCAGCCTGCTGACAGACAATGAATGGCTGGAGCTATCCACCAATCGGAGTGCTGACAGCCATTCACTGTATGGAAGCATGAGGAGAGACGGTTCCGCAGGATGGTTAAGCTTTGATTTTGTTTTCATTGGTTCTCCTGAATGGATGTGTAGGGGCACCAGTGCATTGCTTTGCTCAGGGCCTACAATGTCGGCCCTGCTAGTGATCCCTATAATAAACTGATCACTATCAATATAGGAATGAGTGAGAATAAAAGGAACAGTACACACTTTCCATACTAATGGCCTGATTCAGAGATGGACGTAAATGCAAAGCCACATACAACCAGCTTTGCATTTCTGTGCTATCTCCAGGAGGGTCATGCAGGAGACGTTTCAGCAGAAGAGACGCCTCCTGCGTATAACAGCGATCCCAACACTGTGACTGACATCGCAAGCTGGGATCCAACATCGCCACCATTGGTCGCGATGTTCCACCTAGCCAGCCAGCTGAGTAAGCCAGGGGGCTGTGAGGCCAGGAAGTCTGCATGGTAACAAGCAGACTCTTGGCTCTCCACTCCTAGAAAACATAGGCAACACGCCCCCGTTTCTAGGATTGCAGCCCTTACTCTGCCCCTTCCCCACCCCCTCAGTGCTGTTTGTCAATCAGGCAGCGGCAGAGGGGAACTGCGGGCTACAATGCAAGGCCCATTCTACGCATGTGCAGAACAGACCTTGCACAGCTGCATCCCAATAATCGGGAATCTGCGTATAGGTACAGTTTAAATTTAAGTAACAGATGAAACAAATAAGCAAGCCGACTGTGGGCCTAATTCTGAATTGATCGCAGCAGCAAATTTGTTAGCAGTTGGGCAAAACCAAGGGGGTCATTCCGAGTTGTTCGCTCGTTATTTTTTTCGCTACGGAGCGATTAGTCGCAAACTGCGCATGCGCAATGTTCACAGTGCGCCTGCGCCAAGTAAATTTGCACAAAAGTTTGGTATTTTACTCACGGCCTAACAAGGTTTTTTCATCGTTCTGCTGATCGTAGTGTGATTGACAGGAAATGGGTGTTTCTGGGCGGAAACTGACCGTTTTCTGGGAGTGTGCGGAAAAATGCAGGCGTGTCAGGGAAAAACGCGGGAGTGTCTGGAGAAACGGGGGAGTGGCTGGGCGAACGCTGGACGTGTGTGTGACGTCAGACCAGGAACGAAACTGACTGAACTGATCGCAGTGTAGGAGTAAGTCTCGAGCTACTCAGAAACTGCTAAGGAATTTCTATTCGCAATTCTGCTAATCTTTCGTTCGCAATTCTGCTAAGCTAAGATTCACTACCAGAGGGCGGCGGCTTAGAGGGCCCATGTGCACTGCAGGAGGGGCAGATATAACATGTGTAGAGAGAGTTAGATTTGGGTGGGGTGTATTCAAACTGAAATCTAAATTGCAGTGTAAATATAAAGCAGCCAGTATTTACCCTGCACAGAAACAATATAACCAACCCAAATCTAACTCTCTCTGCAAATGTTATATCTGCCCCCCCCTGCAGTGCACATGGTTTTGCCCAATTGCTAACAAACTTGCTGATGCGATCAACTCAGAATTACCTCCTGTAACTGTACAATCCCATTCCCAAACTACTTGCAGTTGTAACAAGTTGTTGACGGATTTAACTGGGGAAATACACAATGAAACAGTCTGGCTATAGCTCTAACTCAGTCATGGAAAATCAGCATTAGCAAATGACAGTAGGCAAATGAAACAGAAGCTGGTGCACAATTAAACCGGTTGGCTATAGCTTTTGTAACTCAGTCTTGGATAACCAGCAGTTAGGTAGCAGACAGGTGAGATAAGGAAACAGGTAGGCAGGCTGGCTAATGGCTTTTATAACACAGTCCCGTACAACCAGAAGTTGCAATTAGGTAGAAGACAGGTAAAATAAGGAAACAGGTAGGCAGGCTGGCTTTTATAACACAGTCCAGAACAACCAGCAGTTGCAATTAGCTAGCAGACAGGTGAGATAAGGAAACAGGTAGGCAGGCTGGCTTTGGCTTTTATAACACAGGCCACAAACAACCGGCAGTTGCAATTAGGTATCAGACAGGTGAGATTAGGAAACAGGTAGGCAGGCTGGCTTTGGCTTTTAAAACACAGTCCAGAACAACCAGCAGTTGCAATTAGGTAGCAGACAGGTGAAATAAGGAAACAGGTAGGCAGGCTGGCTTTGGCTTTTATAACACAGTCCCGAACTACCAGCAGTTGCAATTAGGTAGCAGACAGGTGAGATTAGGAAACAGGTAGGCAGGCTGGCTTTGGCTTTTAAAACACAGTCCCGAACAACCAGCAGTTGTAATTAGGTAGCAGACAGGTGAGATAAGGAAACAGGTAGGCAGGCTGGCTTATGGCTTTTATAACACAGTCCCGTACAACCAGAAGTTGCAATTAGGTAGCAGACAGGTGAAATAAGGAAACAGGTAGCCAGGCTGCCTCTGGCTTTTATAAAACAGTCCCGAACAACCAGCAGTTGGAACTAGGTAGCAGACAGGTGAGATAAGGAAACAGGTAGGCAGGCTGGCTTTGGCTTGTATATCACAGTCCCGAACAACCAGCAGTTGCAATTAGGTAGCAGACAGGTGAGATAAGGAAACAGGTAGCCAGGCAGGCTGTCTTATGGCTTTTATAAGACTGTTACAAACAACCAGCAGTTGCAATTAGGTAGCAGACAGGTGAGATAAGGAAACAGGTAGCCAGGCAGGCTGGCTTTGGCTTTTATAAAACAGTACCGAACAACCAGCAGTTGCAATTAGGTAGAAGACAGGTAAAATAAGGAAACAGGTAGGCAGGCTGGCTTTTATAACACAGTACCGAACAACCGGCAGTTGCAATTAGCTAGCAGACAGGTGAGGTAAGGAAACAGGTAGGCAGGCTGGCTTTGGCTTTTATAACACAGGCCCCAAACAACCGGCAGTTGCAATTAGGTATCAGACAGGTGAGATTAGGAAAAAGATAGGCAGGCTGGCTTTGGCTTTTAAAACACAGTCCTGAACAACCAGCAGTTGCAATTAGGTAGCAGACAGGTAAAATAATGAAACAGGTAGGCAGTCTGGCTTTTATAACACAGTCCCGGACAACCAGCAGTTGCAATCAGATAGCAGACAGGTGAGGTAAGGAAACAGGTAGGCAGGCTGGTTTTGGCTTTTATAACAGTCCCGAACAACTAGCAATTGCAATTAGGTAGCAGACAGGTGAGATTAGGAAACAGGTAGGCAGGCTGGCTTTGGCTTTTAAAACACAGTCCCGAACAACCAGCAGTTGCAATTAGGCAGCAAACAGGTGAGATAAGGAAACAGGTAGGCAGGCTGGCTTTGGCTTTTAAAACACAGTCCCGAACAACCAGCAGTTGCAATTAGGTAGAAGACAGGTGAGATAAGGAAACAGGTAGACAGGCTGTCTTATTGCTTTTATAAGACTGTTACAAACAACCAGCAGTTGCAATTAGGTAGCAGACAGGTGAGATAAGGAAACAGGTAGGCAGGCAGGCTGGCTTTGGCTTTTATAAAACAGTACCGAACAACCAGCAGTTGCAATTAGGTAGAAGACAGGTAAAATAAGGAAACAGGCAGGCAGGCTGGCTTTTATAACACAGTCCCGAACAACCAGCAGTTGCAATTAGCTAACAGACAGGTGAGGTAAGGAAACAGGTAGGCAGGCTTGCTTTGGCTTTTATAACACAGGCCACAAACAACCGGCAGTTGCAATTAGGTATCAGACAGGTGAGATTAGGAAACAGGTAGGCAGGCTGGCTTTGGCTTTTAAAACCCAGTCCCGAACAACCAGCAGTTGCAATTATGTAGCAGACAGGTGAGATAAGGAAACAGGTAGGCAGACTGGCTTTGGCTTTTATAACACTGTACCGAACAACCAGCAGTTGCAATTAGGTAGCATACAGTTAAATAATGAAACAGGTAGGCAGTCTGGCTTTTATAACACAGTCCCGGACAACCAGCAGTTGCAATTAGCTAGCAGACAGGTGAGGTAAGGAAACAGGTAGGCAGGCTGCCTTTGGCTTTTATAAAACAGTCCAGAACAACCAGCAGTTGCAATTAGATAGCAGACAGGTGAGATAAGGAAACAGGTAGGCAGGCTGGCTTATGGCTTTTATAAGACTGTTATGAACAAACAACCAGCAGTTGCAATTAGCTAGCAGACAGGTGAGATAAGGAAACAGGTAGGCAGGCAGGCTGGCTTTGGCTTTTATAAAACAGTACCGAACAACCAGCAGTTGCAATTAGGTAGAAGACAGGTAAAATAAGGAAACAGGTAGGCAGGCTGGTTTTTATAACACAGTCCCGAACAGCCAGCAGTTGCAATTAGCTAGCAGACAGGTGAGGTAAGGAAACAGGTAGGCAGGCTTGCTTTGGCTTTTATAACACAGGCCCCAAACAACCGGCAGTTGCAATTAGGTATCAGACAGGTGAGATTAGGAAACAGGTAGGCAGGCTGGCTTTGGCTTTTAAAACACAGTCCCGAACAACCAGCAGTTGCAATTAAGTAGCAGACAGGTGAGATAAGGAAACAGGTAGGCAGACTGGCTTTGGCTTTTATAACACAGTACCGAACAACCAGCAGTTGCAATTAGGTAGCATACAGGTAAAATAATGAAACAGGTAGGCAGTCTGGCTTTTATAACACAGTCCCGGACAACCAGCAGTTGCAATTAGCTAGCAGACAGGTGAGGTAAGGAAACAGGTAGGCAGGCTGCCTTTGGCTTTTATAAAACAGTCCAGAACAACCAGCAGTTGGAATTAGGTAGCAGACAGGTGAGATAAGGAAACAGGTAGGCAGGCTGGCTTATGGCTTTTATAAGACTGTTATGAACAACCAGCAGTTGCAATTAGGTAGCAGACAGGTGAGATTAGGAAGCAGGTAGGCAGGCTGGCTTTGGCTTTTAAAACACAGTCCCGAACAACCAGCAGTTGCAATTAAGTAGCAGATAGGTGAGATAAGGAAACAGGTAGGCAGACTGGCTTTGGCTTTTATAACACAGTACCGAACAACCAGCAGTTGCAATTAGGTAGCATACAGGTAAAATAATGAAACAGGTAGGCAGTCTGACTTTTATAACACAGTCCCGGACAACCAGCAGTTGCAATTATCTAGCAGACAGGTGAGGTAAGGAAACAGGTAGGCAGGCAGGCTGGCTTTGGCTTTTATAAGACTGTTCCGAACAACCAGCAGTTGCAATTAGGTAGCAGACAGGTTAGATAAGGAAACAGGTAGGCAGGCTGGCTTTTATAACAGAGTCCCGGACAACCAGCAGTTGCAATTAGCTAGCAGACAGGTGAGGTAAGGAAACAGGTAGGCAGGCTGCCTTTGGCTTTTATAAAACAGTCCAGAACAACCAGCAGTTGGAATTAGGTAGCAGACAGATGAGATAAGGAAACAGGTAGGCAGGCTGGCTTATGGCTTTTATAAGACTGTTATGAACAACCAGCAGTTGCAATTAGGTAGCAGACAGGTGAGATTAGGAAACAGGTAGGCAGGCTGGCTTTGGCTTTTGAAACACAGTCCCGAACAACCAGCAGTTGCAATTAAGTAGCAGATAGGTGAGATAAGGAAACAGGTAGGCAGACTGGCTTTGGCTTTTATAACACAGTCCCAAACAACCAGCAGTTGCAATTAGGTAGCATACAGGCAAAATAATGAAACAGGTAGGCAATCTGGCTTTTATAACACAGCCCCGGACAACCAGCAGTTGCAATTAGCTAGCAGACAGGTGAGGTAAGGAAACAGGTAGGCAGGCAGGCTGGCTTTGGCTTTTATAAGACTGTTCTGAACAACCAGCAGTTGCAATTAGGTAGCAGACAGGTTAGATAAGGAAACAGGTAGGCAGGCTGGCTTTTATAACACAGTCCTGAACAACCAGCAGTTGCAATTAGCTAGCAGACAGGTGAGGTAAGGAAACAGGTAGGCAGGCTGGCTTTGGCTTTTATAAAACAGTCCCGAACAACCAGCAGTTGCAATAAGGTAGCAGACAGATGAGATAAGGAAATGGGTAGGCAGGCTGGGTTTTGGCTTTTATAACACAGTCCCAAACAACCAGCAATTGCAATTAGGTAGCAAACAGGTAAATTAAGGAAACAGGTAGGCAGGCTGGCTTATGGCTTTTATAAGACTGTTCCAAACAACCAACAGTTGCAATTAGGTAGCAGACAGGTGAGATAAGGAAACAGGTAAGCAGGCTGGCTTTTATAACACAGTCCCAAACAACCAGCAGTTGCAGTTAGCTAGCAGACAGGTGAGATAAGGAAACAGGTAAGCAGGCTGGATTTGGCTTTTATAAAACAGTCCCAAACAATGAGCAGTTGCAATTAGGTAGCAGACAGGTGAGATAAGGAAACGGGTAGGCAGGCTGGCTTTTGGCTTTTATTACACAGTCCCGAACAACCAGCAATTGCAATTAGGTAGCAAACAGGTAAAATAAGGAAACAGGTAGGCAGGCTGGCTTTGGCTTTGGTAATGCAGTCTTGTATAACCAGTGTTAGCATAAAACAGTGGCAGGGCAAGCAGAAACAGGTGCACAATTAAACCGGCTGGCTATGGCTTTAGTCGTTCCGTCTTGTGTAACCAGCATTAGCATAAGACAGTGGCAGCTGAAGCACAGACAGGTGAATTAACAAAGCAAAAAAGAAAGACCATATAAACCGAAGTTTATCAGGAAGCGCTGTCCAGTTAACCCAATTAGCATTTACTTCATCAACTTAATGCTGTAAATATTTATTTATACATACACAGAACAATACATATATATATATATATATATATATATAGACATTTAGATAAAAAAAAATATATAGAACAATCCAATTAAAACACAATTACTTACTTAGCAACCAACAATGTTCTTATAGAAACTCTGTTCAATGTTAGTGAACCAATCCGTAGTTTAGTCATTAGTATGCATACACTCCTCCGATGCTGATATTAATCATTCTCTCCCATTGGTTAGTGCATACCTGTACGTTAATCCACTATAGTCAGGATCTGAAGTATAATGACACGAGGCAATATGCCTCTAATTTTAACAAGGAATAGTCCTCCTACCTCCCTTTTGTAGCAGAAATATGGGGGCTATACATACATGAAGTCTAATTTCTGATTCCTGAATTTTATCCACAGTGGATTTATTATTTATTTATTTATTTATTACCAGTTATTTATATAGCGCACATTTGAGAGTACACAGGAGGTGTTCCCTGTTTCTCCTTCTTTAGCACTGCTGTCAAGATTAGCACAGTGTCCACAGCAGAGCAACACCTTTCAAGAAAAGTTCTCAGCATATAATATTGGAGTGAAGATAATAGCACGTGATGCATTTCCCCGCCTCTCCAACTCTGGATGTGCAGCAGCTTCCTCAGACGTATCTTCACTCCAATATTACAAGCTGAGAACTTTTTCTCAAAAGGTGTTGCTCTGCTGTGGACACTGCGCTAATCTTGACAGCAGTGCTAAAGAAGGAGAAGCCGCTGGTGAATGCTCTTCTCCCCTCCGATCGGGATCCTCCATCAGCACTTCGCCTCCGGTCCATGCAGTCCACTCACGGTTATGGCTAAAACAAAGTGGGAGAAAGGACCTCTGGTGTCACCAGAAGGAGGAGCCACATCACCAGGGGGAGGAGCCATGCCTGAACAGGGTACCCAAAATGTACCCTTGCGGGTTTGCTTTGCTCGCCACCAGGTTACTAAAGCTAGTAGTTAGTGGTGTGGATAGTAGAAGAACTGCCGGCCTAGCTCCTCTATCTGATGTCAGAGGTCCTTTCTCTAACTTGGTTCTAGCATCTACCGTCCACTCACCGCTGGATAGGGGTCCTTCAGGAGGTCTTCGCAGCCAGGGTCATCTTCTACGGTGCCTGTGCAGTCGTTGCCGGCTAGACTCCTTCTCCTCCCATGAAGGGCAGTTGGCTGGGTTCGTCTGGGTCTACACTGGATCCAAAGCCGGGTCATTGCCTCAGCGTACATCCCTGCCATTCACTCAGACCTTCTCCTTGTACTGGATGCAAGCAGGTACAGCCGCCGTTAGCTCCCCGGGTTCACGATGGTCCTCTTGCCACAACGCAAGTCCCCACTCCAAATCCGGGCTCTGATGTCACCAGCATGGCTCCTCAACAGGGAAGTCCCACTCTGGGATCCGCGGTGAGTTCTCTCTTCTGGGGTGAGTAGTCCGGATCCTCTGATTTCCTTCCAGGCATACTGCTCCTTTCCCTCTAGACTCTCTTTTCCCGCGCTCCTGTCCTGATATAGGATACTCTGGACCTCCCCTCCACCGAGACCTAACTGGCACCTAGGACCTCAGCAACAGCCCTCCCCCAGGCCACTCTGCCCTGCAACCTAAGGGACCCAATAAACTGAGGGCCAGTTTCCTGGGCTTGGCTGTTGCTGGCCAGAATGGTGACACAGCATTTCTCTGTGGCGCCAAAATCTCCCTGTCTGAGTTGACAGGGTGAACAAAAGTTCATCCTTTGTACTTGGCTGTGGGAATGCTCTGGATATTTGGGAGAACAAATAAATCAGGGGTTCCCTACGCCATTATTAAAAAGAAAATGTGTAGGAGTATTACACCTCTGAATCAGGATGTATACGTATATTAATAATATTAATGTTGATATCAATACCACCAATTATACTAATATTCAGCGCACAACAAATATCTAGTTTGAATGTATGAAAAATAGGCCACTAACCATATGAATGAAAGCTGCTCCCATCAGAGTACTTCTACAATCTAAACTTGACTAGGTTTATATTTCATACTATTCCCGTGTCTCTCCTGTGAATGAATGAATGAATGAATGAATGAATGAATGAATGAATAAATATGTAGTTTCTTGCTATTTAATTTAAAGTTATTTATCACAATATCATTTTGTGATAACATATTGTTGTCATTATGTGTTTTATTGTTTATTTATGGTATTGTTTTGGTATTGTCTCTCATATGTATAATTGTGCTGTATAGAAATTAGAACTTTTGAGTCTGCACCTGTTGCTAGAATTAATTGCCAGGTGCTATACATACAGTATATGGATCATTAACCATGGCTGCTAACCAATTGGTTACCTGTTCTTTAAATATGAACAACCAAATACACCTGTATACCTTCTGATGAAACCGTATGTTTTAAAAGCACAGAGAAACGCGTTAAGCATTCACTGCACCTACGTGATTCCGACCACCCAGACTATCCACAGACCGAAGGCTGCTGAGTAACGTCCACCCACTGTAACCCGGAGCCGCTCTCCCCCTCCCCGTGGACACGAACGTACCGATGCTTTCATCCCGCACTATCGGATCACTGCACATAGCCGGCTGTGCTGAGTTCTCTGGCCCTCATTCCGAGTTGTTCGCTCGCAAGCTGCTTTTAGCAGCTTTGCACATGCTAAGCCGCCGCCTACTGGGAGTGAATCTTAGCTTATCAAAATTGCGAACGAAAGATTAGCAGAATTGCGAATAGACACTTCTTAGCAGTTTCTGAGTAGCTCCAGACTTACTCGGCATCTGCGATCAGTTCAGTCAGTGTCGTTCCTGGTTTGACATCACAAACACACCCAGCGTTCGCCCAGACACTCCTCCGTTTCTCCAGCCACTCCCGCATTTTTCCCAGAAACGGCAGCATTTTTTCACACACACCCATAAAACGGCCAGTTTCCGCCCAGAAACACCCACTTCCTGTCAATCACATTATGATCACCAGAATGAAGAAAAAACCTCGTAATGCCGTGAGTAAAAAACCTAACTGCATAGCAAATTTACTTGGCGCAGTCGCACTGCAGACATTGCGCATGCGCATTAGCGACTAATCGCTCTGTTGCGGAAAAAAATTAACGAGCGAACAACTACGAATGACCCCCTCTATATGGCAGTGGTGAGATCTATTTCAGCAGTGTGGAGGGCACATTAGAGCGCTAGCTCTGTGGCTTTTAAAGCATTGCAGGAGCCGCATCCATTAAACTCTGGTAGCTATACCAAATATAATACAAGGCTCATCTCTAATTCAGCTACAGTTCCTCCTTGGAGTTACAAATAGCACTATCAGTGTCCTTAAACATCCTATATTGGAACTCCTCTTCACTTATCGTCTGTGGACTTTTTATATCTATATTTGGTGGAATTATGGACTCATATCTGTGCAAGTGATGAATATTGGTGTATTATCCACTTTTTATCTTTATTGATTTTAGATATTTTTAATATCACATTATTTTATATAATAAATTGTTTTTAATAATCAAACTATTTTTTAGCGCTCTTTTGTGATATTGTATATCTCATCCTTGTGTTATATTAGTGAGTACCTCTGAATCAGACCCTCAGGTCCTAAATATCCTGCCCGACCAGTGAGCATAGATTTCTTGCTTTGTTGCTAGTGATCAATGATCCCAACTGTCCCACCAGATCACTCTTCATTACATGGTGACTGCAGCACTCATCTGGCAGTTCTTCCAACACTGGAGTATAAAACATATGAAGAAAGGTTATGGTAACTTTGTTAATTTACTAAATATATACTTAAAATAAAATTTAAGAGGAAATATCCATTTACATTAATTTATATAACGAAAAACTAGGAGTGCAAATATACACTGTTAAAAATAAATAAAAATAAAATAATAATAATAATGTACAATGCTATCAAATGTCAATTCTAGCTCTCAGAAAAGGAGGTATGTACAGTATATCAGTTGTTCAATTATTAGTGAAAAAAAATAAAAAAAATAAACAAGTTAGTCAGTTCTGTGTTTATAGTACTTCCCAGTAATATACCGCACATGAGAGTTAAATATTGAAATATAATTTAATATTTACTAGTATGATATCAAATTGAAAAATATGTCAACCGGTGTTACATCAGTGTTATAAGTAGATTGTAATAAATTCCAAGTTAGGTATCTAATGTGACATTACATAAATAATAATAGACAGATTACCAGACTGTCAGGAAAACCAGGTACAAATGAAAGATGTTGGCTGCACTCTGACAGCAATAGACAGATGAATGGGCCTAATTCAGACCTGATCGCTCGCTAGGGTCTTTTTGCAGTCCTGCGTTCGCATAGTCACTGGTCTAAACTGCGCATGCGTATGCACTGCAATGCACAGGCACGTTGCACGGGTACAAAGCGGAACGCCACTCAGCGATGGGTTTGTGCAAAGAATGCATTCGCATGGGCATTCGCAAGGAGATTGACAAGATGAAGGCATTTGTGGGTGTCAACTGACTATTTTCTGGGAGTGTTTGGAAAAACACAGGCGTGTCCATGCGTTTGCAGGGAGGGTTCCTGACGTCAATTCCGTTTCCGGACAGGCTTAAGTGTTCACAGCGGCTGAGTAAGTCCTGGGCTACTCATCGATTGCACAAAATCTGTTTGTACAGCTCTGCTACACATGCGTTCGCAAACTTGCAAAGCGAAAATACACTCCCCTATGGGCGGCAACTATGTGAATGCAGGACTGTAAAAAAAAACCATAGAGAGCGATCAGGTCTGAATTAGGCCCAATTTCTCCATGGGAAGTGAAGCGAAGTGAATACACCACTTTTTTTTTTATTATTCTTTTTTTTTTTATTTTACAGAAAGATATTATGCATCACCATCAAGTTGATTATAATGAGTGATGTCTCCAGTCTGCCTGTGTGAATTTACTGTAATCTTCATGCTCTTTAAACGTACCTCACGGGGATGCATTCACATGTTTATTTTAAATTGAATTTATTGCACTTTAGATGCAAATTTGTCCAACTGTAACTATGCCTCAATACAAGTATGTATGTAGTATGTGTTAATGTTGACAGGTTTTAATAATTATTATTTCTCTTATGTCCTAGAGGATACTGGGGACTCTGTAATGACCATGGGGTATAGACGGGCTCCGCAGGAGACATGGGCACTCTTAAGACTTTAGATGGGTGTGAACTGGCTCCTCCCTCTATGCCCCTCCTCCAGACCTCAGTTAGATCCTGTGCCCAGAGGAGACTGGATTCACTGCAGGGGAGCTCTACTGAGTTTCTCTGAAAATACTTTTGTTAGGTTTTTTATTTTCAGGGAGCACTGCTGGCAACAGGCTCCCTGCATCGTGGGACTGAGGGGAGAGAAGCAGACCTACTTTACTGATAGGCTCTGCTTCTTAGGCTACTGGACACCATTAGCTCCAGAGGGAGTCGGAACACAGGTGTCGTCCTCGCTGTTCGTCCCGGAGCTGCGCCGCCGTCCTCCTCACTGAGCCGGAAGATAGAAGCCGGGTGAGTATAAGAACAAAGAAGACTTCACAGGAGGCAGAAGACTTCAGATCTTTAGTGAGATACCGTGCAGCGGTCACGCTGCACGCCATTGCTCCCAACACACACACACAAGGCACAGTAAGGGTGCATGGCGCAGGGGGGGCGCCCTGGGCAGCAATAATTACCTCAAAAAAGCACTGGCACAGGTCTCAGATACTGCGGAGGCAGTATATTATAAAACCCCCGCCAGTATAAAGAAATTGAGCAGGACCGAAGCCTGCCGTCGAGGGGGTGGAGCTTGATCCTCCAGCACTAACCAGCGCCATTTTCTCCACAGCTAGCTGCAGAGAAGCTGCCCCGGACTCTCCCCTGCTGAACCAAGTAACAGAGGGCAAAAACGAGGGGGGGGGCATTTATTTGTGCAAATAGGTGTATACATATATTTATATAAAAAGCGCTGTACAGGCTGGGAAGTTGTTTCCAGTGTCCAGTGGCGCGGGGTGTGTGCTGGCATACTCTCTCTCTGTCTCTCCAAAGGGCCTTATTGGGGGGCTGTCCCCATATTAATATATCCCAGTGTGTGTGGGGGTGTCAGTACGTGTGTGTCGGCATGTCTGAAGCGGAAGGCTCGCCTAGAGAGGATGCAGAGCAGATGGTGGTGGCGTCTCCGTCGGCACAGCCGACACCGGATTGGTTGGATATGTGGAATGTTTTAAATGCAAATGCGACTTTATTACATAAAAGATTGGACAAAGCAGAGTCGAGGGAAAAAGCAGGGAGTCAATCCATGGCTTTGACTGTGTCACAAGGCCCTTCGGGGTCTCACAAACGTCCCTTTCCCAGATAGTAGACACTGATACCGACACGGATTCCGACTCCAGTGTCGACTATGATGATGCAAGGTTACACCCAAGGGTGGCCAAGAGTATTCAATATATGATTATTGCAATTAAAGATGTTTTGCATATCACAGAGGACCCCTCTGTCCCTGACACGAGGGTCTGCATGTTTAAGGAAAAGAAACCTGAGGTAACGTTTTCCCCATCTCATGAGCTGAACGCTTTATTTGAAAAATCTTGGGAAACTCCAGACAAGATACTGCAGGTTCCCAGGAGGATTATTATGGCGTATCCTTTCCCCTCACAAGACAGGTTACGGTGGGAATCCTCGCCCGCGGTGGACAAGACCTTGACGCGCTTGTCCAAAAAGGATCCTGCAGATCGCAGACAGGAAACTACCTTGAAATCAATTTATACGCATACGGGTACCCTGCTCAGACGGCAGTAGCGTCGGCATGGGTGGGTAGCGCGATTGCAGCGTGGGCAGATAACTTGTCTCCTGACATAGATACCCTAGATAAAGATAGTATTTTGTTGACCTTGGGTCACATTAAGGACGCAGCGTTATATATGAGATAGGCTGCGAGAGATATTGGGCTGCTGGGTTCAAGAGCCAATGCCATGGCAGTTTCTGCTAGAAGGTCCCTGTGGACCCGTCAATGGACAGGTGATGCTGATTCAAAGAGACATATGGAGGCTTTGCCTTACAAGGGTGAAGTGTTATTTGGGGAGGGCCTCGCGGACCTGGTTTCCACAGCTACCGCGGGTAAGTCTTCTTTTTTGCCTTACGTTCCCCCACAGCAAAAGAAAACACCTCAATACCAGATGCAGTCCTTTCGGTCGCATAAGTTCAGAAAGGGTTGGGGCTCTTCCTTCCTCGCCAGAGGTAGAGGGAAAAGAACGCCAGCTACGGCTAGTTCCCAGGAACAAAAGTCCTCCCCGGCCTCTACAAAATCCACTGCATCACGCTGGGGCTCCACTGAGGGAGTCCGCGCCGGTGGGGGCACGTATTCGGCTCTTCAGCCAGGTCTGGGTCCAGTCAGATTTGGATCCTTGGGCGGTCGAAATTGTATCCCAATGCTACAAACTGGAGTACGAAGAGGTGCCTCCACACCGATTTTTCAAATCGGCCTTGCCAGCTTCTCCCCCAGAGAGGGAAATAGTTTCAGCGGCCATACAAAAGCTGTGTCAACAGCAGGTGGTTATCAAGGTTCCCCTAGTGCAATAGGGGAAGGGGTTTTTATTCAACCCTATTTGTGGTCCCGAAGCCGGATGGCTCGGTCAGACCAATTCTGAATCTAAAATCCTTGAACCTTTATTTGAAAAGGTTCAAATTCAAGATGGAATCTCTCCGGGCAGTGATCTCCAGCCTGGAAGGGGGGGATTTTATGGTGTCACTAGACATAAAGGATGCTTACCTTCATGTCCCCATATATCCGCCTCATCGGGCGTACCTGAGATTCGCTGTACAGGATTGTCATTACCAGTTTCAGACGTTGCCGTTTGGGCTTTTTCCACAGCCCCGAGAATTTTCACCAAGGTAATGGCGGAAATGATGGTGCTCCTGCGCAAACAAGGAGTCACAATTATCCCATACTTGGACGATCTCCTGATAAAGGCAAGATCAAGAGATCAGTTACTAAGAAGCGTGTCTCTCTCCCTGAGAGTACTATAACAACACGGCTGGATTCTAAATCTACCAAAGTCGCAGTTGGTTCCGACAACTCGGCTGTCATTTTTGGGCATGGTTCTGGACACGGAAAAAAAGATGGTTTTTCTCCCAATGGAAAAAGCCCAGGAACTCCAGAACATGGTCAGGGACCTGCTAAAACCAAAAAGAGTGTCAGTTCATCAATGCACTCGAGTGTTGGGAAAGATGGTGGCGGCCTACGAGGCCATTCCGTTCGGCAGGTTCCATGCGAGAACTTTTCAGTGGGACCTTCTGGACAAGTGGTCAGGGTCCCATCTACAAATACATCAGAGAATAAGCCTATCCCCCAGGTCCAGGGTATCTCTCCTGTGGTGGCTTCAGAGTGCTCACCTTCTAGAGGGTCACAGGTTTGGCATTCAAGACTGGGTTCTTGTGACCACGGACGCGAGCCTCAAAGGATGGGGAGCAGTCACACAAGGAAGAAATTTTCAGGGAATATGGTCAAGCCAGGAGGCTTGTCTACACATCAATGTGCTGGAATTAAGGGCCATATACAACGGCCTACAACAAGCGGAGAATCTTCTTCGCAACCTACCCGTTCTGATTCAGTCAGACAACGTCACAGCCGTGGCGCATGCAAACCGCCAAGGCGGGACAAGGAGCAGAGCAGCAATGGCAGAAGCCACCAGGATTCTTCGCTGGGCGGAAAATCATGTAAGCGCTCTGTCAGCAGTCTTCATTCCGGGAGTAGACAACTGGGAAGCAGACTTCCTCAGCAGATACGATCTCCATCCAGGAGAGTGGGGACTTCATCAAGAAGTCTTTGCAGTCTCAGGGCCGAATCTAGCATTTTTGGCACCCGGGGCAAGGCAGTAATTTAGCGCTCCCCCCCTCCCATGCGTGCACACACACACACTTTGGAACCATGTAAAAAACACAGTAATAAACAGTTGGCAAATTGACAACTAGCACCGTCAGGGTACATCCAGTACATACTCCCTAGGAAAATGGATAGGAACACAAAAAAACTAACATGCACATCAGATACAGTATTGTGGAGGACTCTGAGTGGCCAACTGCATTAGGACTACAAATCCCAGTATGCAAGTCAGGACATAGGACCAATTAAAGAGGAGGAGTACCAAATTTCTGGGGTGGGGACACACACAATGTGGGTTATCCTGGCAGCAGAGAGGAGTCCCTAGGACTGGCTGGTGTTATATACCTGATATAAGCCATGCAATCACTGTATCACACATACTGGGGGGAGGACTCCAACTGGCAAACTGCTGTAGGACTACAAAGCCTGCATGCAAGTTGGGACCTAGGACCACACTTTGAGAGGCAACAGATGTCCTGGCGTATAGAGACCTCACCTCAGTGCCCAGACTAATTATCAGCTGCTGCTTCCTTTCACTCTGTCCTCCGCTGGTGGAGCTGCCATGCAGGAAGGGGGAGGACCTGAGGAACAGGCCGGGGGCAGATATAGTTTACACAGGCACAGGAATGTGTGAACGGCCACCCCCGCCCTATTCATAAGTGTTTTAGTTGCCAGGGGGTTTGTTTCCCAGCAGTCAATATTGGTGGTACTGTGGAGCGGGGACCTGCAGCGAGGGTTCTGGGACCTGGCAGTAGGTAGCCCCTTAAGGTCCTTTCCTCCTCTGGTGGAGCTGCGTGTGGGAAGGGGTAGGCACTGTGGAACAGGCCTGGGGGCAGACATCGCTTACACAGGCACAGGAGTGTGTGAACAGCCAAGGACCAGCGCTTGGGAAATAAAAAGGGGCAGCTGGAGAGTCCTTGGTCACCGCCCTTGCCCCATTCAATAGCATTCTAGTTGCCAGGGAGGGGGGAGTTTCATTGATGGTGAAGAGCAGAGGGTACCTACAGTCAGGATTCCTGGACCCAGCAGAAGGTAGCCCCTTAGAGCTGAGAGGAAGAGGGGAGGCAGAGGACCCATCTTTGCGCCCTTTCAGATTCTGCACCTGGGGCACATGCCCCCTTAGCGGGCCCCCCCACCCCACCCTAGTTACGGCCATGTTTGCAGAGATAACAAGTCGTTGGGGACTTCCTCAAATAGACATGATGGCGTCACGCCTCAACAAAAAACCCTAGTGACACCGTGGGTGTTTCAGTCGGTCTATGTGTTCCCTCCACTTCCACTCATCTCAAAAATATTTAGAATCATAAGACGTACAAGAGTGCAGACAATACTCATTGTTCCAGATTGGCCTTGAAGGGTCTGGTATTCAGATCTTCAGGAAATGCTCACAGAAGATCCGTGGCCTCTTCCTCCCAGGGAGGACCTGTTGCAACAGGGGCCCTGTGTGTTCCAAGATTTACCGCAGTTACATTTGATGGCATGGCGGTTGAACACCAAATCCTAGCTAGAAAAGGTATTCCGGGGGAAGTCATCCCTACCCTAATCAGAGCTAGGAAGGAGGTGACGGCGAAGCATTATCACAGTATCTGGAGGAAATATGTATCTTGGTGTGAAGCCAAGAATGCTCCTACGGTAGATTTTCAGCTGGGTCGTTTTCTCCACTTTCTACAGACAGGAGTGGATATGGGCCTAAAGTTAGGCTCCATTAAGGTGCAGATTTCGACCTTATCTATATTCTTTCAGAAGGAATTGGCTTCTCTCCCAGAAGTCCAGACTTTTGTAAAGGGAGTGCTGCACATCCAGCCTCCTTTTGTGCCCCCAGTGGCACCGTGGGACCTTAACGTGGTGTTACAGTTCCTTAAATCACACTGGTTTGAACCTCTTCAAACGGTTGAATTAAAATGTCTCACTTGGAAAGTGGTCATGTTATTGGCATTGGCATCTGCGAGGCGGGTGTCCGAATTGGCGGCCTTGTCTCACAAGAGCCCCTATCTGATTTTCCATGTGGATCGAGCAGAGTTGAGAACTCGTCCTCAATTTCTTCCTAAGGTGGTTTCGTCTTTTCATATGAACCAACCTATTGTGGTGCTTGTGGCTACGGGTGACTTGGAGGATTCCAAGTCCCTGGATGTAGTCAGGGCCTTAAAAATTTATGTAACCAGGACGGCTAGGGTTAGGAAAACAGAGGCACTGTTTGTCCTGTATGCAGCCAGCAAGGTTGGCGCTCCTGCTTCTAAGCAGACTATTGCTCGCTGGATCTGTAACACGATTCAGCAGGCTCATTCTACAGCTGGATTGCCGTTACCAAATTCGGTAAAGGCCCATTCAACTAGGAAGGTGGGCTCTTCTTGGGCGGCTGCCCGAGGTGTCTCGGCATTACAGCTTTGCCGAGCAGCTACTTGGTCAGGTTCAAACACTTTTGCAAAATTCTACAAGTTTGATACCCTGGCTGATGAGGACCTCATGTTTGCTCAATCGGTGCTGCAGAGTCATTCGCACTCTCCCGCCCGGTCTGGAGCTTTGGTATAATCCCCATGGTCCTTACGGAGTCCCCAGCATCCTCTAGGACGTAAGAGAAAATAAGATTTTAAACCTACCGGTAAATCTTTTTCTCCTAGTCCGTAGAGGATGCTGGGCGCCCGTCCCAGTGCGGACAATTTCTGCAAGGCTTGTAATATAGTTGTTGCTTACATAAGGGTTATGTTACAGTTGAGATCAGTCTCTGGCTGATGCTGTTTTGTTCATGCTGTTAACTGGTTTAGTATATTTCAGGTTGTACGGTGTGTATGGTGTGGGCTGGTATGTATCTCGCCCTTAGATTAACAAAAATCCTTTCCTCGTACTGTCCGTCTCCTCTGGGCACAGTTCTTTAACTGAGGTCTGGAGGAGGGGCATAGAGGGAGGAGCCAGTTCACACCCATCTAAAGTCTTAGAGTGCCCATGTCTCCTGCGGAGCCCGTCTATACTCCATGGTCCTTACGGAGTCCCCAGCATCCTCTACGGACTAGGAGAAAAAGATTTACCGGTAAGTTTAAAATCTTATTATTATTTTTTTCAGTTCGAAGAGATATTCGTTGAAACAAGAGAGGATTATGAAAAGTTGCTTAAAGGTACAGCATATTATTTATTATTATTACATACTGCAAGTACAATATAAATGAGAAAAAATAATTGTCTAAAACAGACACTTAGTAATGTAATATTCCTCTGGACAATACTATTATAGCAAGCAAATTTCCACATAAAAGGGAAAAATATTGCACTCACTAGACTGGAGAAACGTCCAGCTTACTTATTTCAGCTTATATAGTTCAACTTATATATTCATGCGGCTATTTGCTTGTATATATGTATATATGATAGATATATATATATATATAACTGTATATATATATATATACATATATATATATATATATATATATATATATATACACATACATAAACACCATATGGACAAAAGTATTCGGACGCCTGACCGTTACACCAATAGGGACTGTAATAACATTGCATTCCAATACATATACTTTAATATGGAGTTTGCCACGCTTTTGAAGCTAAAATAGCTTCCACTCTTCTTGGAAGGCTTTCCACAAGATTTTGGAGTGTTTCTGTGGGAATTTGTACCGATTCATTCTGTAGAGCATTTATGAGGTCAGGCACTGATGTTGGGCGAGTAGGCCTGACTCGCAATCTCTGTTCCAGTTCATCCCAAACGTGCTTGATGGGGTTGAGGTCAGGGCTGTGTAAAATATTGTTCCTACAGCTCAGGTCAAGTGGTGGGATCAGTGTGTGTGTTACCACCTTTCATCACACAGTCTAGGAAGAATGGTGACAATGACATGCATCATACTTACCTACATTGTAAGTCTCCTCTCCGGGAGAAGCCCGGAGAGGAGACGCAGCAGGTGTCTTTGGGGGCGGGGCCGGACTGTGACATCACTAAGCCCCGCCCCCGCATCAGGAAATGCCGCTATTCGCGGGTCCGCGGGAAGGGGGTGGGGCTAAATGACGCAATTTGCGTCATTTTAACCCCTTCTTCACCCGACGGACCCACTAAGATGCGAGCAGGATGCGGGAGACCTGCCCACTCTTCCGGGGGTGCGGGGGGATACCCCAAAAAACGGGAGCCTCCCGCAGCTTCCGGGAGAGTAGGTAAGTATGACATGCATACTGTATATGTTTGTGTATTCTGCAAGTATTCTTTCATGATGGAAAAAAACATGATTTTTAGGGTTGTAAATATTATGTTTTAATTGTCATTCTTAGCTATTACACACCCAGCGTTATTGGCATAGCATGAGTTGCTTAGCAATTATATGAGACTTCTAAATGGGGACAGTTCCGGTATAAATAGAGGGATGGGTGTGCCTTGGGGTGCTAGTTAATCAGTTCATCTTGGTTCATCTGAACAATTATTTTTTTCTTAGTAGTAGGGATTATGATTGCTACAGGCATTTTGGTGTATACTGTAAAAGTTAATTTCATGGTTCTCTCATGACAACAAAATCTTAAATATGAAATGTGCACAAGCAACATTCAGGGTTGTGTTCAGGAACATTTTAATAAAGGCCAATTATGGTCCCACTCAGTCAGATTTCCCTTGGTTAAGCCTCTTAGGGGGGAATTCAATTGAGGGTCATGAATTTGACAAACCCAGCAACACAGGATTTTTACCGCAGTAGTAGGATTTTGCTATTCAATTGCAGGACTGAAAATGGGACACAGTGATTGTGTCATTTTTATCGTACCTAAAGAGCAAGTCTGATTTTGGTAAAATTGTTAGTTTTACGAAAATTTATCGGGATTTGCTCTGGCTCCCTGGCTGCACTACACAACCCCCCCCCCCCCCCCCCCCCCGAATGACTAATTAAGCAATTGGAAGTTTCCAATGATCTTAATTAGTCTGTAATTAAGCACCTTCCAAAGCGCGGTCTTCTGCATCCCGCGTCAGGAATCGGATCTGCAGCAGCGGTGAGTGTATGAGTGTGTGTGTGTGTGTGTGTTTACAAGTGTGTATGTGTGACCCCCGGCCTGTGTGTGACCCTCCCCCCATGTAGTGTATTCCTCCTAGAGGCAGCGACTGGGAGAATTACAACTCCCAGCAGCCCTGAAAACCCTGCAACCACTTTTTCAAAATTGGATACCGCAGGTAGCGGGAGTGCGCACAAGGTATGCAAGATTTTTTACCTCAGTAAACCTTGTTCCCAATTGAATTCCCCCTTAGTATTAGGGGTAAATTTACTAAGGTGGGAGTTTTTTTTAGAACTGGTGATGTTGCTCCTGTCAGATTCTACTTAACATTTATCTAGCTGCTTCTAGAAGATAATAGATATAGGCCCTCATTCCGAGTTGTTCGCTCGCTAGCTGCTTTTAGCAGCCGTGCAAATGCTAAGCCGCCACCCTCTGGGAGTGTAATCTTAGTTTAGCAGAAGTGCGATCGAAAGGATCGCAGCGCTGCTAAAAAAAAAAGACTGTGCAGTTTCTGAGCAGCTCCAGACCTACTCCTAGCTTGCGATCACTTCAGACTGTTTTGTTCCTGTTTTGACGTCACGAACACGCCCTGCGTTCGGCCAGTCACGCCTGCGTTTCCCCAGGCACGCCTGCGTTTGTATCTGACCAGGGCCGGTTCGAGAGCCCTCTGCGCCCCGGGCAGGAATTGGGGGTGTGGCTTAATACGGGGGGCGTGGTCAGGCACGCCCCCTGTACAGTAGTACCGCCGCTTAAGTGCTGAGCGTTGCGCGATGACGTCATCGCGCACCGCACAGCAAAAGGTCCTCTCCACGAAAGGAAACTAGACGCATAGCGTCTAGTTCCCTTCGTGGAGAGGACCTTTGCTCTGCGGTGCGCGATGACGTCATCGCGCGGCGCTCAGCAAAGGTCCCCTCCACGAAGGGAAACTAGACGCTGCGCGTCTAGTTCCCTTCGCAGGGGACACAGCAGCGGACAGCACACAGCGGGCAGAGGGCACAGCAGTGCGGAGGGCACAGCAGTGGCGGATCTTGCCATGGTGCGGCGCCCTCCGGATGGCGCCAGCGCCCTCCGGAAGGCGGCGCCCCGGGCAAAAGTCCTGCTTGCCCGTGGCAAGATCCGCTACTGTATCTGACACGCCTGCGTTTTTCCACACAATCCCTGAAAATGGTCAGTTACCTCCCAGAAACGCCCACTTCATGTCAATCACTCTGCGGTCAGCAGTGCGACTGAAAAGCATTGCTAGACCTGGTGTGAAATGTCGAAATAAAAAATATTACATAGAAAGAACATACAGACTCCACACATATCAGTTGCTATGCTTGCAAATACTCGCAGCGAGCAAAGCAATATATGGTAACATACGCATTTACACGGACATGCCACAGAGATGGATTCGACACATATTTCATACAGCACATAATTATAACATATCAAGCGCCAGACATCATAATGATATTAAAATTATATAATGGAGTAAAGTACTGTATGTGTATTATTGGAACGAAGCAAGATAGACCTGTCGTATTTGGTATTAAAGCAACCAGATTAATGTGTAGATTCATTTGATACTTGTTATTAAGTTGTAGGACATTGCAACAAGTAGTTATGATTAAATGTATGAAAGCTAAAGTCACTTTTATTAGAACAATAGACATTTCCAAACAGGTGGTGGACAGGAAGCTCAAGCCAGCCCTTTTGATGTCTTCAAGGCTGAACCTGGTTAGCATACGAACAAACCAGTGACTCATCATGAATGAGAAAATTCCCTCCCTTAGAATAGATGTGTGCACTCCCCCAAACTAGATAACACATTACAGAGACACACAGGAGTTAGTTGCTGTTTTGTCCCAGACGATGGTGGAAATATTGCCAGACCAGTTCCTGTATTTATTTGCTGAGAGAAAGAGTGATATGGAGGGAAAATTTATATGAGAAAGATATGGTAATTGTATTGCTGGCCTGTAACTGTAACTGTATGTATTAACTGCTTACTGTATGAATTGTAACCATGTAACTATATGTATACTGTACATTGTGATATATTGAATACAAATCCTTTTAATAACAAATATATACATCAATGAGCTTTGGATCTCAGATAATGTGTGGGTGTATTGTTTTCTCTTATGAGATGCAGTGTTTTGCGATGTATAGCGCACATTCATGGCACATGGTAATAAGATGTGCAGGCGCCTACAATATATATTAGAGCGGGCATTTTAAATATTTGTTAGAAAGCAATTTGGTATTTACAGAAACTACTTCGGCTGTTGTGAAAGTACGTTGCGCGTGCGCATTGCGCCGCATACGGATGCGCAGAAATGACACTTTTTTGCCTGATCACTGCGCAGCGACCAAAAACAGCTAGCGAACATCTCGGAATGACCACCATAATCTGCTATGGGCAACATCACCAGTTCTAAAAAAAACTCCCACCTTAGTAAATTTACCCCTTAGGGTCTGGATTCGAGACAGTAAAAACTCTATTCTACTCATTCTACATTTGGCCAAAATATGTTGCATGTGTCACCAGCATTTGGCCTTAAGTGATCCCAGTCCCACTTCAACCACAACACCTTGCAGAATAAATTGAAAATAATATCAAACCTATTATTAGACTACAAATTGTGCAAAATGTAAATTTACAAATGAAGTGTGAGTACTGGCATTACACAGATTGATGGAAGGGGATACGGTCATTAGGTCGACAGGCATTAGGTCAACCGCTATTGGTCGACATGATTACTAGGTCGACATGGAAAAAGGTTTTTAAAAAATAAATTCTCAGTTTTCACAGTTTTTCAAATTTTTGTTAATTTTTTTTAACTTTTTCATACTTTACGATCCATATGGACTATGATTGGGAATAGTAACCATGGCGAGTGAAGCGAGCCATGCGAGGGGACACTGTGCACTAATTGGGGTTCCCCATCACTTTACGAAGAAAACGATACCAAAAAAAGTAAACTGACATGATTTTGCTCATTTATTTCCTAGTATAGGTCTAAGGACAAAGTTAATACATTAGTGATACTGAGCCTGATTCAGGGCAACACACAGTCCCGGTCCATTCGCAAGTGACCTATGGGTTTGGGACTGCACATGCGCCGGCATGATTAACATGCTGCAAGTGTTTGGTGCAGGAGACAGGGGGCCCGATTCAGACCTGATCGCTGCTGTGCATTTTCGCACAGCGGGCAATTATCGAATGCATGCGTATGCAGTGCAATGTGCACGTGCGTCGCCAAACAGTGACAAGCTGGTGTGAAAATTTCGATCGTACAGCCGTTCGCAAGCTGATTGACAGGAAGAGGTCGTTTGTGGGTAGTAACTGGCCATTTTCTGGGAGTGTCAGGAAAAACGCAGGCGTGCCCAAGCGTTTTCAGGGAGGGTGTGTGACGTCAGCTCCGGCCCTGATCAGCCTGTTCTCATCGCACTGTAGCAGTAAGTCCTGGGTTGCGCACAGATTGCGCACAGTGGGAAAATCATTAGATGGTGAGTGAGGTGCGAACGTTTTTGCAGCTGTCCGCTTACTAAGGGACATTTTCGCACGGCGTACACATACAATTGTACACTTGCACAAGCAAATTACACTCCCCTTGGGCAGCGACTATCTGACTGCAGGACAACAAAATTAGCAGCACAGCGATCAGGTCTGAATTAGGTCCAGGTAGCGCTCATGAAAATGGAGGTGTGTTGTATCCGCTTTGGGGCCATGCCCAAGGCGAGACTGTCTTCCGATGCAGATTCACAGGCTTTGTCAAGTAAGGTTTCTCAGGCTTTCTAGGTCAGCTGATGTGCGCGATGACGATCCAATGCTCCATCTTTGGATGCAGATAGTGGATCAGAAAAGCCACTGGTGGGCAACTTTTTACAATAGATGCCTCCAGCGGCATTTGCATATGCACGCAAATCCTGCTGCGGTTGAAGACGCAGCATCAATCCCTCCTGCATGTATCTATGAATGTGTTTTTTCTACCACTGCACATAGACTGGCCTGGCAAACTCCTATGACTTTAACCGATGTAGCAGAGTATTGCTTTGCATTCTCTGCTAGATTTTATTGCTAAATTATGTTTTCATAACCAGCCCTAACTCCAAATCTGAATAAGAAGACCCCTTTAATTGTCTCAGCTCAGCAGTAGCACTATCCACAGGACCTATTACAAGTTCCATTGGGTAGACCAAATTTAGCTCCAGAACATAAAGTGTATACATCTGCCTGCCTTCTGTAGTGCACAAGCAGTAGGGCAGCTCCAGGTAGCTTCATTCACTGCAGAACATATGTATAACAAATGTACATCGACCGTCTGAACTTAGATGATAGGAACTGCAATATAGGTTTAATACACACTGGGCTAGATAGGTAAAAGTCAATGGTAGTGCAGAGAAAGGGCCCCTTCACCTCCTGTGTCCTGTAGCTACCGTACCCAGGGCTGTTTCTAGCCAATTTGGCTCCCAGTGCGAGATTTAAAAATGCGCCCCCCCATGACATAAAAAAATGTGCCCCCCCACACACCTAGATAAAAAAAAAGCTTGCGCGCGCACCCGACAAGGGGGCGTGGCCTCATCTAAATGGGTGTGGCCTCATTTAAATGGGCATGGCCTCGTCTGAAAAGACTACCTCACAATCCAGTTTTTGACCCTGCTCCAACAGATCACGACCACCACAGGAAAAAAAATTTCTACCATATTAAGCCCCACACAGTAATGCCCCCTGCACCATATTATGCCACACACCGCAATGCCCTTGATACATTAAATCCCCACACTACGGCAGGCAAGAGTCCCCATTTTACACATTGAGAGAGAGAGAGAGAATACTTACAGAGGCGATTACCGCTCTTCGGCCCGCCTCACCAGTCGCTCCTCGCGCCGGCCTTTCCCTCTTCCTAACTTGGATCCCCCTCTGTACTCCGCGCGGGGGGGGGGGAGTTTCGCGGAGTGACAGGGTTGCGTCATTCCGTGAAACTCCGCCCCCCGAGCGGGTTACTCGGGGAGAAATAGGAGGGGGAAGCAGGGAGCCACAGTTAGTGCCGCGGCGGGCGCCCAGTGCGGTTGCACTGCTCGCCTGCCCCAAGAAACGGCCCTGACCGTACCCTTTTATAGTTCTGTCTTAGGATAGGATAGGTTTCTAAGTTTAAGTGAACTTGTGTGCCTATGCGCAGGAGAAGCAGCTCTTTTGTGAGCTGAACAGTTAGCCATGCAAATGAAGCCTATTCATTCACTAGGAAGCAGACATCTTCCTAATCCGCCTGCCAGCTGACACAAAATTCATTTCTTTTCTTTGCATCTTTAGCTGGAGATTTGATGTTTCAACAAATTCCAATGGTAGAAATAGATGGGATGAAACTTGTACAAACAAATGCCATCATGAATTACATTGCTGAAAAGTACAACATGCATGGAAAGAACTTGAAAGAAAAAGTATAGTAAGTGCCTTTTTTAATTGACATTAAGTGGTTTGTGTAGACATGATGGATGCACTGGTGAGGAAAAGATGCACATGTGAAATGGGGCATTTGTGTGCACATGCTCAATCAGATGCTTCTCCAACAATGTTTTCTCACAATTAACTCTTTCAATTATTGCTGTTTGTATCTTGAAATGTAAACATTTCTTTTACACCCAATACTTAAAAACAATTGTATTGCTATGTGTATGCAGGGCTAGCTCCAGGCCTACTAGCAACCTGAGCGAGAAAATTTTGAAGCCCCCCCACGTGCGTGCCATAGGTGCGCTGGCTCCTGGAAAAGTGGGCGTGGCCTCACAACTTTATATTATCAAACTATAAATAAATATATTTTCACACCTCCTCTACACACACAATTAGCAGCCTTACACATAACGCCCACAGTAGTGTTCCTTACACATAATGTCTCCAGTTTAGTGTCAGATACACATAACGACCCTAGTAGTGAGTGCAGTGCCGGATAGACATACAGCCCCGTAGTGCCAAATACACATACACTCCCAGTAGTGCCAGATACACATTATATGCCCCAAGCAGTGCCAGATGCACATATGCCTCCAGTAATGTAGTGCTAGATACACATATGCCCCCAGCAGTGCCAGATACACATATGCCCACAGCAGTGCGGTGCCAGATACACATTATATGCCCCCACAGTGCCAGATACACATTATATGCCCCAACAGTGCCAGATACACATTATATGCCTCCACAGTGTCGGATACACATTATATGCCCCCACAGTGCCAGATACACATTATGTGCCCCCACAGTGCCAGATACACATAATATGCCCCAACAGTGCCAGATACACATAATATGCACCCACAGTGCCAGATACATATAATATGCACCCACAGTGCCAGATACACATAATATGCCCCCACAGTGCCAGATACACAAAATATGCCCCCACAGTGCCAAATACACATAATATGCCCCCACATTGTCAGATACACATTATATGCCCACACAGTGCCAGATACACATTATATGCCCCCAACAGTGCCAGATACACATATGCCCCCAGTAGTGCAGTGCCAGATACACATATGCCCCCAGCAGTGCCAGATGCACATATGCCCTGAGTAGTGCAGTGCCAGATACACATATGCCCCCAGCAGTGCCAGATACACATATTCCCCCAGCAGTGCAGTGCCAGATATACATGATATACCCCCACAGTGCCAGATACACGTGTCCCCCACAGTGCCAGATACATGTGTCCCCCACAGTGCCAGATACACATGCCCCCCGACAGTGCCAGATACATGTGCCCACAGTGCCAGATACACGTGCCCCCACAGTGCCAGATACACATGCCTCCACAGTGCCAGATACATGTGCCCACCACAGTACCAGATAGACATGCCCCCTGTAGTGCTGCTCACTGCTGCGGGCCTCTCCTGCTGCTCCCGCCACCTCCGCCGCTGCTTCTGTGTGAGGGAAGGAGAGTGCAGCATGCGCCTCTCCTGCCCCTCAGTCCTGTCTCCGGTGGCCCCCTGCCTGAAATCAGCCGCTGGTCCATCAGCCAGTCAAAGCTTGCGGTCCAGCAGCAGCTGCCGCTGCCGGTCTGCGAGCTCTGATTGACTGATGGACCGGCGGCTGATTTAAAATTGTGCCCAGCTACCGGCCGATTACCAGCTGCTCTTAGGAGTCAGCGCCCAGCGCGGCCGCTCCTAAGGAACATGCCTGGAGCCGGCCCTGTGTGTATGACAATATTAAAGAGACAAGAAGTCTTTAAGCAATATCTAATCTAAACATCCTCACTGTGGGCAGGATGTATCATGTATTGCATATTATATGCGATACAACCAGTCCCTTATCACATGCATACAATAGTGCTATTTATAATGCAATATGCCTGAAAAATGAAAAAGACTTATGGAAGGGTCAACTCTTTTGAAAGAGCTATCCCTTGCGTTTTGAGGACTTCTGGGTAAGCATGCAGCATGGGACACATAGAGGGATCTTTCGGAGCACTCCCTGGGGATTTGTACGTAAAGAAGCAGTGCCTATCTAGTGTAAGCTCCGGGAAGATTTGCTTTCCGGAGCTAGATACATATTGACATTGTGGCAAACTTCCGAAAACAGCAGGTTCGCGTGACTTTTCTACAAATAGTGACATGGAAGAAATGCATGAAAAAGTGGGGAAATCATCCTGGATTCTAATAAAGTGGCAACTATGACTGCAGGACAGCAGAGTAGGCTATTAGTGATATACAGTATAAACACAATCTAGCAGCACTATGCAGTATTTAAAAAGTATATGACGTGCGAAGGTCACCTTTGACAAAGCTGCAATTTGGGGACAAGCAGTGAAACATGTAAGGAGGACCCCACTAGCACCTTACAAAGACTCCAAAGATTTTTACAAGAATCGTCCGAACCAGCACTGCACTTTATTCCAAATAGCTCCACTGTTTTCACAAATGGAAGGAGCCTTGTGAAGCAATTTCCAACAGATTCGTATCCATCACCACGCCAATGGGGGTCATTCTGAGTTGATCGCACGTAGCAACTTTTTGCTGCTCGTGTGATCAACCTGACGCCGCCTATGGGGGAGTGTATTTTAGCATAGCAGGTCTGCGAACGCTTGTGCAGCCCTGCTATGCTAAAAATGTTTCAAGTTAAACAAGACCATGGCTGCAGTTACTCACCCAGTGCGACGGATCCAGCGATAAAGGTCCTGGTCCTGACGTTAGTCATCCGCCCTCCAAACGCCTGGATCCGCCTGCGTTGGACTCACCACGCCTGGAAAACGGAGGCCTGTCCGTCTTCTTGCGATCGCCGCTGCGATCACATTTCACGCTGGCGGCGGCGTTGCCCGGTGATGATCGTTGCCAGGCAACAAAGCGCGTTCGCAATGCATCAGCCGCGCATGCGCATTTCCGACCCATTCACACCGCAGTGAAGAACCGCTGCATGTGAACGGGTCGGAATGACCCCCAATGTACAAGTGGACACCTATGCTAATGGTGGACTGGTAAATATCATTGCTCATTTTACAACAGCCTGCCTGAGGAGAATAGAGCTTAAATTTAAGTGCAAAGCCCTTATAGAACCGGTCTTTTATATTTGATCTTAGGAACAGAGGTGCATAATACATAAAAAAAAAATATGTTTACATTTTTATTCATTTTTTTATATATTTCTGTAATCATGGTGTATCAATAAAACCTATATATACTTTTTAAATACTGCATAGCGCTGCTAGATTGTGTTTATATGTTTATGTTCTAGGAGTGACTCTCCTTGTAGCAGCTGCTGTTAGTGGATTACTCATCTCCAGAACCCAACCCACTTGTTTCTTTTTAGGCTATTAGTGACCATAGTAAAAGGGGATCCATTTCAGATCCTGGCTATCGGGATCCCAGCAGTTGAAATGCTGATGCTGGATTCTCAGCACTGCTTGGAATGCCAGCACGAGCATCCCGACAAGGTTCACAAACCCACCGTTGGGATCCCAACAGCCATGAAATCGAATGAGCGCATGACGGGCTTCCAGAGAGGTAAGCCGCGGGAGGGGAAGGAGGCTAGGTTTAGGCTGTGTGTGTGGGGGGGTTTAGGGTTAGGCTTCGTGGGAGGGAGGGTTAGGTTTAGTCTGAGGAAGGGGGGTTAGGTTTAGGTGCCACCATGGAGGGTTAGGGTTAGCCTATGGGGTGGGGGTGTTAGGTTTAGGCTGCAGGTAGGTAGGGTTAGGGGAGCATTGGGGAAAGGTGTGTATACTTACCTTTCCTCTTTTGGGATTCCCCCCATCAGAATGCCGTGGTCGGTATTCTGACCGCCGGCATTTCATACCCAATGTAGTGAAAGTAGTGAAGGTTTTTAAGGTGTACAATGACTGAGTTTTTTTATTAATGGTGGAAAAATGATGTGTGTTTGACAGCAAAATAAAAGTCTTAACAATATTTTGGGAACAGAAAAATTTGTTTAATGCGATTGTGCAAGTTTAAAAACTCACTGAAAAATAACACTTATTAGGAAAAAAAACTTTTAACTTCTGTCTGCATGTTCTAAAACTCTATTCCAATCAATGCAACACCTCCACACAGTGAAATGCGGTCAGGTTAATAGCTGGGGAGCAAGAGAAAGGTAATAAATACCAATAGGTATTCGGGCGCTATGAGGCGAGGTGCTCCGCTAAGCGGCAGCCAATATATAGAGGGAAGTCACACCCAATGTGTAACACAAGCAAAAATGGGGGGGAAGGCTGCGCTTCAAGAGGAAAGAACAATGTAATTACACTAAATGTGTTAAATTAAAACAGTTTAATAAAAATCAATTCATTAAAAACAATATTCTATGCAAAGATTATTGTGCCACATAATTCATATAATGGAAGAAATAATTTAACCTGTGTATTGGGTCAGGACATATAGCGTATTGTAATACAGAGGATCCGTTCCAAATTGTGCTCTTGGATGATATAAAAGTCCAGTGAAAGTCCAACTTGGAGAGTCTTTTTTGTTTGTTTTTGTTTGTATATAGTTTAGAGAGTCCAATAGTATTTCCTTACACCGCTAGAGAATTAGATAGCGTGTCCCATATATAGATGAGTACCTCATGCAGTGCGGTGCTTGGATGGTGCCTCTCTGTGACTCCTCTGGATGGCTGGTAGATGGTAGGGGCTGGTTCGGATCCAAACGGAGATTGTCCTGTTCCAATGGGTAGTACCTTACCATCCATCTACCAGCCATCCAGAGGAGTCACAGAGAGGCACCATCCAAGCACTGCACTGCATGAGGTACTCATCTATATACGGGACACGCTATCTAATTCTCTAGCTGTGTAAGGAAATACTATTGGACTCTCTAAACTATATACAAACAAAAACAAACAAAAAAAGACTCTCCAAGTTGGACTTTTATATCATCCAAGGGCACAATTTGGAACGGATCCTCTGTATTACAATACGCTATATGTCCTGACCCAATACACAGGTTAAATTATTTCTTCCATTATATGAATTATGTGGCACAATAATCTTTGCATAGAATATTGTTTTTAATGAATTGATTTTTATTAAACTGTTTTAAATTAACACATTTAGTGTAATTACATTGTTCTTTCCTCTTGAAGCGCAGCCTCCCCCCCACTTTTTCTAATAGCTGGGGAGGCAGCGGCTAGTATCAGAGCCAGATTTACACACCGTAGCACAGTAGTTCATGTGGGCATTATACAAAAATGTAGCAGTATATACTTAGTTACTCTCTCTCTCTCTCTCTCTCTCAATATATAGTGTAATAAAAGCACTGGTAAAGTTATAAACGGACATATGTTTGTCCCAGTTTCAGAGGCGGAACTCTGGGAGACAGTGGAGTCATTTGCCGCCGGGCTCAAGGCCCGAAAGGGGCACTTCCTCCATTGCCTGACTGAGGAGCAGTACCACAGGACAATTTTGGGGAGGACGAGATTTTTGGAGGAGGGTGGAAATTCCTTGCGAGTGGTGAATTTGCGGCGGTGAGGGGTGGAGGTGGGCGGTGGAATGGTGCAGTATTATTATGTCTGTCCTGGTGATGCAATGGTTTTACCACGGTCAGATTGAATTGACTGCCGGTGGCGGCGGGCACGTGACCTGTCTCCTACACGGCTACGGAAGCGCTGTATGTTCATACCCTGTGACGATGCGGCTCGTGGCTGGAGTACACTGTATGCGGGGCTGACGGACACATTGCCCCGACTCACTGTGCCCCTACATAGCCGTCTGAGTCTCGAGTCCCGGCAGGCAGAGCTACATGCAGCGGGTGAACGTGGAAGGAGGAGTGTCCTAATGCCGTGAAGGGACTGGTCCCATCAGAGACCTGCACCTGTAACAGGTACTGTCTCTCCTGCTCGCCCCTACCTGACCTCCCTCACCTCCTCTCTCTCACACATGCACTCGCTCCCCTCTCTCTGGCACACTCTCTTTTGCCCCCTCCCCCACATCTCTCTCTGACACTCTCCACTCTCTCTCTCTTGCTCCTATGTTTCTTTCTGTCTTTCTCAAACACTCTCTTGCCCCCCCACTCTCTCACACTCTCCACTCTCTCTCTTGCCCCCCTCTCTCTCACACACTCTCCACTCTGTGTCTCTGAAACACTCACTTGCCCCCCTCTCTCCCTTACACACTCTCCAGTCTCTCTCTTGCCCCCTCTCTCATACTCTCCACTGTCTCTCGCCCCCTCTCTCTTACACTCTCTACTCCCTCTTGCTCCTCTCTATCTGACACACTCTCACTTGCCCCCCTCTCTGACACTCTCCACGCTCTCTCTTGCCCTCTTCTCTCTCTGACTCTCTACTCTCTTGCTCATCCCCGCTCTCTCTGACACTCTCCAATCTCTCTTGCTTCTCTCTCTCTCTGACACTCTCCCTCTCTGTGACACTCTCCACTTTTTCTCTTGCTCCTATCTCTCTTTCTGACACTCTCCCTTGCTCAACCCCTCTCTCTTTCTGACATTCTCTACTCCCTCTCTTGCCCCCTTCTCTCTCTTTCTCCCTGACACTCTCCACTCTCTCTCATGCTCTTCTCTCTCTTGCCCCCCCTCTCTCTCTGACTTTCCACTCTCTCTTGCTCCTCTCTCTCTGACACACTCCACTCTCTTGCTCCTCTCTGACACTCGCTCGTGCTCTCCCTCTCTCTTGCTCCTTTCTCTGAGTCTCTCCACACTCTCTAACTCTTGTGTGTGTCTCTCTCTCCATCTTCCTCTTGCTCATCTCTCTGTCCCTGACACACTCTCTCCCTCTTTCTTTTGCTCCTCTCTCTCGCTCTCTCTCTAACACCCTCTTTCTCTCGCCTTCTCTCTCTTGCTACCCTCTCTCCTGCTATCTAACATGCTCTCTCTTTCTCTCCCTGACATGCTCTCTCTTGCTCCCCCCTCTCGCTCTCCCCCCATCTTAGGCTCCCTCTCCCTGACACCCTCTGGGTCTCTCTATCCCCCTCACTCTTTCTCTCTCTAACCATAAGTCAGGTTAAATTTGATTTGCGAAGTTGAAGAGTCGGCATGGGGAGGGGCACCAAAAATGTTCTTGCCTTCGGGCAACTGCTATGATGTTACGCCACTGCCCAGTTTTATGACCTATATGTTTTAAAAACCCCAGGAAAATGTCTGTGATTCCAAAACAGAGTGGATAGATGTTTGGGCTTTAGTAAAAGCCAGTTAAGGGTCCTAGGTTTATTGATGAAAAGTGAGAGTGGGCATCATCCATTGGGCCAGAGGTTCCCAAACGCGGTCCTCAAGGCACCCCAACAGTCCAGTTTTTAGGTATAGCCATGGCTCAGCACAGATGGTTAAATCAAATTGACTAACATGCTAATTAAGTCACCTGTAGCCAAGCATGGATACATTTAAAACCAGGACCATTGGGGTACCTTGAGGACTGCGTTTGGGAACCTCTGCATTAGGCCTATTTTGGGTTTTCAGGTCTTCAACCTGAGATTAGGTTAACTAGTACTTGCACCTGTAAAGGCTAATAAAGGTGTGTCAGGGATTTGTTCAGTGCCTCACAACTGGGGGGAACAGACAAAAGGCCTGTTAGTAGACACTGTGATTTTCTGACTGTGAGTACTGTGCATATGCTTATGTTTGTGGTAGGGGCATTAGGTACTAACACTCTGAGAGAGGGAACCTCTTTGTTTAGTTAGAGCCCTGATGGACTAGAATTTATTTAAAAGTTTTAACTTTTCTGTACTGCACAATAAAACTAGTTACAGCTACATTGCATAAGAAAACCCTGGACTTGTGTGCTGTTTCCTGGCTGCTGTGTTTGAAAGTGCTCATGTACCTTGATGGCTTCACAATTGGTGGAAGTGAATGTGAGCAACACACTGATATTGCAGCCATAGGAATAAAATACACCTAAAATGTAAAGTGACAGACACCAATTTGTTGTTGTGGACATAGGCTTATTTACTGTGACATCCATGGTAGTGGTGTCAGCAGATGTTTAGGGAAGCCAGATTATGCTTCAATCCTGCACACAAAGATAACATGGAGGACAGTGGAAGTTCTTGCAGGCTACATCAGCTCAGCAGGAAGCCACCAGGGTGCAATTATTGGCCTTTGAGGCAGCCTAGAGGCAACAGCAAGTGGCCAAAGGAGAAAACCACCAGATACTAAGAGAGGTGCTACAGCAGCTAGCAGCTGGGTCTGGAGATGCTTCCACCAACGTTCCAACTAACTCTTGCTCCATACGGGCCAGTCATTTTCTGCACAAGGTGACCCCGAGTGATGATGTTGAAGCTTATCTAACCACTTTTGAAAGAATGGCTGAGAGAGAGTTGGCCAAAAGGTCAGTGGGCAAGCCATGTGGCACCCTGCCTGTGAGAAGAACTGCAAAAAGCCTGTTTTGACTTGTGGCTGACTGATGCTAAAGACTATGATAAGTAAAAGAAATATTCACTCGATTGGGAGTCAGTGTCTGTTTATGCCCAATTAAAATAAAATGCATGACCTCGCTCATCTTACCACAAACTAACTACAGCCAGAGTCTCTAACAGGACCCCAGATCATGGAAAGGGTCATTATGGATCGGTATCTTCAGTCCCTACCTACAAATCTGTACAAGTGGGTGATCCATGTAGACCCTAAAACAGCAGACCAATTGGCAGAAATGATGGAGAGGTATGTGGTGGTGGCTGAACTATTAAGTGTACACAACTCGGCCCTAGTCCCGCAACGGCGATCTCCTGTGACCACTGGTAAGACTGTTCCAGGAGGGAGGAGTGCTGAGCAGTGGAATAAACCTAAGACTGGGGGTTTGGAATCTGGAAGTAGACCAGCAGTGCCAGGAAGGTTCCTACTCCATAAAAGAATTGATAATAGCATGATACAATGTTTTTAATGTTGTGGTTTGTGCCATATTGCTGCTAATTGTTTGCTTACCTCTGAACCTATGCAATGTGATACTATTTATGTCAATCGCAGAGTGTCTTTCTTTGCTCAGATAGCCTGTACTGCAGACTGACAGGTAAGCAAATGCGTATAGTCACTATAGAAGGCAAAAGGGTAGAGGCTCTGTTAGATTCTGGTAGCCTGGTTACTATTATCAAAGCTGAATTAGTGAACCCCTTAGAGCGTAAGTGGAAACCTGTTGATATGAGGGGAATACATGGGGATACTCTGTATTATGTTACTGCGGAAGTGACCATAGAAACGCAGTGTGGTTCTGCTGTAGTCTCTGTGGGTTTGATTCATGGTTTGACATGGTTTCACTTTTGAAAGCCAATTTGTTACAAAAGTAAATAACCCAGACCATTTGAGAATGTTACTGATACAGTGGCAGTGGTAGTGTCTGAGTGTGAAATGTTCCCTTTTGCAAGCATGATTGGGAAGTCAGAGAATGATTAGAGCAGTAGTGGAGCACAGAATGATATACCTCCTACTGAAATAGAAAATGTTGTTGAACCAGTTGAGATTGTCTGTCTGATCTTGAAGTCAGAAAAGAGATGTTTGCCTTAGAGCAGTTAAATGACCCTTCTCTGGTTAAAGGTAAAGAGAATGTAAAAGTGATTGACGGAAAACAAGTAGACACTTACAGTAGGTTGTCTTATCCTCACATGGCAGTACACCAGGATTTTTTGTATCAGTGACCAAGAAAGGGTAAGATATTGTGGAAAAATTGGAAGGACCCAAGGCATATAGAACAGTGTTAAACCTGGTTTATGGTCACATAACTTCAGGACACCTAGGGGTAGAAAAACACACTCAGTTTTTTTCTGGCCCATGGTCCATACAGACGTATCTAAATATTGTGCATCATGCCCTGAATGTCGCTATCATGCTCCAAGACCACATTTTAAAAGTCTACTTGTCCCATTACCCATTATTGAGGTTCCATTTGAGAGAATAGCTATGTTGCACCTCTAATAAAATCTGGGGCCATCAATATATTTTGGTGATAATGGATTTTTCTACCAGATACCCGGAAGTAATACCATTGTTTAATATGTGGGGGGAAAAATTACCAAGATGGCAGATCTGGCGCTGGAATGTGTAGCCTAACCAACAGCAGTTGAAAGGAATAGTTGCTCCCTTTAAACAGAAGAACTATGTAGAACTAGAAAAACAGCGCTTTGAGCTGGGTAAGGTGAACCACAATTAAACCATTTATTTATAAAGAAAAAATTAATTGATAAAATGACACTCCATAAAATATCACTGTTGTTCCAGAAAACTTAAAATCACGGGCACATAGCACTGCTGTATTAGTAATATGCTGGGATTGTGCACAATGTCCCAGGAGATTTTCCACAGTACTAGAGAGATAGGTACTTATAATAAGGTTACCAGTTCACTGTTGTAAATGGTCCTCCAGTGTTAGACTGCAGTCCTTAAATAAGGGGGAACTTTTAATGATGCATAGTAGCTTGGGCTGCTGGTAATAGCTTTTTGACTGGATGTAGACAGCAGCAAGGTCCAAATTACAAGGCTCCAGTCAGGGTTGGAATTAAGTGAGTGTACTCCCAATGTTGGACTTCCAGGCTGGTCTCCATTTTCACAAGTACCCAGACTTAGCACCAACGCATTTCGCTGCACATGCAGCTTTGTCAAGGTGGTTCAGTAGTGCCTATTTTGCCCTTATATAGCAGTGCTAATTAATGATGCCTTGTAGGTTACATAAAATCAATAAATGAAACACACTCTAAAATTAAAACCATAACCAGCTCTTAATAAAACGGAACACCCTAGGAGACTGTTCAGTTCCACCAACTGATGTTTTTATTCTTATAACTGTACTTAAAGCTATTCTAAAGTGACCTACTATGTAGTCACATGATCGCGGGCAGCGCGGTTCATGTCCTACTTCCAAAACATTGAGAACCTGAACTGCCGTGTGTCAAGCCTCGTTTTTGGCCCCTCACCTGGTCACATGACTGGCTGGTCATGCGATCACATGACCACAAACGGACATGATTCAGGCTCATTCTCTTTGTTTACATATGAGTTCCAAGACTCGTTTTGATTCCGTGCCATAAAACACTGTTTATATACCATTCTATTTGTATGTTACAATAATATTAGAGGAAATTGTATTTACCATTACCTATACTATAATCACCCGGTTATTAATAACTCATATAGTTATCTTACATGAGCTGTAAATAGGCTAACCTCGGCTTGACTATATTGCACCTCCTATTGAACATATAGGAAATTGCATTCCCCAATATTGACCCATGATGGAGATAAACATGTATTTATAGTTTGTCGTTTTTATTTTATTTCTAGTTCATTTGAAAAAAAACCCTGTATTATGCACATTTTGAAAAACCACATTAATACTAAGGTGACCTAAACTATTTAGGTCATACTGCCCCAAACATTCAGGGGGTAATTCAGAGTTGATCGCAGCGGCAAATTCGTTATCAGTTGGGCAAAACCATGTGCACTGCTGGGGGGGGGGGGGGGGGGGGGAAACATAGCATGTGCAGAGAGAGTTAGAGTTGGATGGGGTGTGTTCAAACTGAAATCTAAATTGCAGTGTAGAAATCAAGCAGACAGTATTTACCCTGCACAGAAACAAAATAACCCACCCAAATCTAACTCTCTCTGTAAATTTTATATCTGCCCCCCCTGCAGTGCACATGGTTTTGCCCAACTGCTAACAAATTTGCTGCTGTAATCAACTCTGAATTACCCCCTCAGTCAGTAGAAAATTTCCATTGATAGTACCCATTTCACTATTGGTGCACACAAAGTATCAGATTCAATAAAACAAGTATCAATTCTATACACCAGTTGTGCTGTGTGTTTGAAAGTGACCATCTATGCCAGGAGAGGTCAGCGCTACCTTGATATCCACACTCTCTCACTTTCTATAATATGGTACCCCACCAGGAATTCCCTGGAGAGTTTATATGCCATGCTCAGATGTGCATGTCTGTATAGTACATTGGTGACAGTGGGGTTAATGGCCAACACTGGTGACAGTGGAAGTCGCTGCAGTACCCGGAGCTGAGCACTGACTGTTGGGGGTCCTAGGGCAACAGTTAGATGGAGTGTGTCAGAGTTGCTTAGACCCCTTTCACATTGTACAAATAACCCGGTATCGACCTGGCATATTGCCGTGTCGAAACGGGTCAGTGTGCGATGTGAAAGCTCCTTTGCTCCCATTCACAGCATAGGGAGAGGCGGCGCAGGAGATGAGCTTATCTCCCAGCGCCGCCTCCACCCCCGCCCCTGCTGCGCCCCCCGCTGCTATGGCAACCGACCAGGTAAGGTGCCTGTGCTCCAAAGGTCCAAGTAAACTGAGCAGCAGTGCAACAGGGAGATCCGGTGCTACAGATCCCATAGCTGGAGTCTTGTCATGGTATTGCAGGGAGAAGGGCGGATCTATCCTCTCAGCATGGGTTGTAGATGTGCGAAAAATTGCACACCTACAACCTATTTCTGTAACATGCAAGGGGACGCCCAGCACAGGGCAAGTCTTCCCCGCATGCTGGGTCCTGTTCCCCCCCCCTCCCCCCACAAACATGGGAGCGCATCGCAAGAGAGCAATGCTCTCGCATGTTTAGGGTTGCCCCCTGCCTACGCAGCTGAGCTGCGAAGGTAGATGGCTATCTGCCATCTTTTTGCAGTGACCCGCCCTAGCCTAGGTCCGGACACGCCCCCATTGTCTTGACCAGGCCCCTGATATGGAGCATCGACACCCAAAAAATGCATTGTTAACGCTCCATTCCCACCCCCCTCCAGGTCTTAGACTGCGATCTGAAGAGAACACAGTTTAAGACCTCGCACATACGCATACGTGCGTACGCGCATGCACTATTGTGCTGAATTCACTCCATAGCGATTTCAGCAGATTGGCGTGTCATGATGAATTGGCTCCTTAGTTTTGCCTTGCTATCCTTTATTATCCAGATCTGCATCTGGGTTTTTCTGTCTTTTGTATCCTCCTATGTTGTGTAATATTTTGAATTGTAAAACTTGTCACGTTATTTATTTCATGCAATGTTTGCACTGTATCTGTATATGCACTTTGGAATGTACTGAGTAGTGTAGTAGTCGTAGTGGTGGTAGCTGTAGTAGTAGCAGTAGTAGTTTCATAAAACATTGGATCAATTCTAACCATAATTGTAAGTATTGCAAACATAATATTGTAATTTTCTTGCCATCATATATGATGTTTGCTTGTATAATTCTGTATGTTCCTGATATTAACTAGCTACCCAGAATATATGGCTACTGTGAATGTGTCTTTGTGGTGATACAGTAGGTCACAACCCCAAAACGAAAACACAGCTACATATGGCAGAGACGTAATAATAAATAATTAAAAGGAACAGAATTCCGAAGTAGGTTGTGAGTCTTGGGTATATCTCCTTTTAATTAAGTTAAACGTGTATTCATTTATATTTAAGATTATTTGGGTTGTAATACGGATTTATGTGTGGAAATGGAACAAATACTAGCAAATGATTAGATATTTCTGGGAATTAAACAACAGGTCTCCTCAATGTAGTTTTATATATGCTAGACCGTGGCGTAACTAGAAATTTTTCTCCCCCAAGCCAAAACATTCTCTGGCGCCTCCCCACCCATAAATGCCACTAATAAAGAGATGAATCTGCGCGCGCCAAAAAGGGGTGTGTGGCCTTGCTGAAATGGGTGTGGCTTTGCTTAAAGGGGCATGGCATTGCAGGAAAAGACTACCTTATACCCCAGTTTTGCAACCTGCACGCCCAGATGTTGGCCACCACAGGAAAACAAATAATCCTGATTCATGCCCCTTACATTATTTGTCATTTTTCCTCCTTATAGTAATGCCCAGTATACATTATGCTGCATACTGCAATGGCCCTTAGACATTATGCCACACACAATAATGCCCATTACACAATATGCCACACACCGTAATGCCCCTGACACATTATGCCACACACCGCAATACCTTTGACACATTATACCGCGCATCGCAATGCCCGTTATACATTATGCTACACACTGCAATGCCCATGAGACATTATAGCACATACAATGCCTGTGATACAGTACACCACACACCATCATGCCTGTGACACATTATGCCACACACCGCAATGCCCGTTATACATTATGCCACACAGTGTAATACCCCTGAGACATTATACCACATACCACAATGCCTGTAATATAGTATACCACACACCGTAATGCCTGTGACACATACCGCAATGCCCGTTATACCTTATGCCACACACCGCAATGCCCGTTATACATTATGCCACACACTGCAATGCCCTTGAGATATTATACCACATACCACAATGCCCATGATATAGTATACCACACACTGTAATGCCTGTGACATATTATGACACACACCGCAATGTCCGTGATGCATTATGACACACCGCAATGTCCGTGATACATTATGCCACACACCACAATGCCTATTACACATTAAGCACTACAGTAAGGCTTCTAATTACATTTAAATTACCTGCTCATTGCCAGGGGTTTCATGCTCTTGGTTCCATGCACGGTGCTAGGGGTTTTTATGCTCAGGGTGTCATGCTTATTGCCAGGGGTTTCATGCGCTAGGTGTTATGCTTGTTCCCTGGGGCATCATGTTCTGGGTAGCAAGCTCGTTGCCAGGGGTTTCATGCACTGGGTGTCATGCTCGTTGCTAGGGGGTAATGCTTGTTGCCATGGATTTCATGAGCTGGGTGTCGTGCTTTTTACCAGGGGGTAATGGTTGTTGCTAGGGCTGTGCCCCCAGTGCCACATATGCCCCCAGTGCCAGATATTCCCCCGACAGTGACAGATAAAAATATTCCCCCACAGTGCCAGAAACACATATGCCCCCAGTGCCAGCTACACATATGCCCCCAGTGCCAAATATGCCCCCCCCCCCAGTGCCAGGTACACCCGCCCCCCACTGCTGTGCCCTCCAGCTCCTTCCCGAACTCACAGTCACACACACACAGCAGCAATCAGTGGCGGCGCCCCCTCAGCCCTGCGCCTCCAAGCCTCCGCAGAGGCTGCGGGGGTGGTAGTTACGCCACTGGCTATAGAAATAGAAGAATGTGTAGATTTATGTACAAAACTAAACATGTTACCCGAGGCAAGTGAATAATTTGACATACACTGACTTCTCTTCATTTCATTACAGTATTGACATGTATGTAGAGGGAACCACTGAGCTGCTGGGACTGATCCTATCATCATTCTTCCTTCCTGAAGCTGATCAGGAGAAACAAAAATGTCTCATTAAAAACAGAGCATTAAACAGATACTTTCCAGTATACAACAAGGTAAGGGGGCTTTTTGTTATGTTTCCCCCTTTGTAACTCCTATTAACAGATCAATTTGTTTACTTTTAAACATTCTAAATTATAAAATCACCAAGTATAATGTTATTAACAAATGTATTTAAAAAAACAACAACTACAAGTTGACACCCCATCAGGGCCGCCATCAGGAGGACTGCTGTTCCAGGCCCGGACAGAGAAGGTGCCCATCTCTGCAGTTGCGGATGAGGGTATAACTGTATAGGGGAAGCAGTCAAGATCCCGGCTGTCGGGATCCCGGCAGTCAGAATACCGACGCCAGGATCACGACACCATTCTGAATGCTGACACCAACATCCAGAATGGGTCACCATCCCGGCGCCGGAATCCCGACAACCGGGATCCCGAACGTCCTGACACCGCCATGCTGGACAGGTAAGCTGCAGGGGGAGGTTAGGTTTAGGCTGCGTTTATTGGGGGTTAGGGTTAGACTGCGGGGAGGGTGGTTAGATTTAGGCACCTCCCTTGGAGGGTTAGGCTGCGGTGGGGGGATAGGTTTAGGCAGTGGGGACGGGGGCTTAGGTTTAGGCACCTCTGGGGGGTGGTTAGGGTTAGGCACTAAGGGGGAGGTTAGGGTTAGACTGCGGGGAGTAGGTAGGGTTTGGGTAGTGGGGAGAGTGGAGTACACCCCTTACTCACCCCTGTCGGAGTTTTAACCAGCGGGATCCTGGTGTTGGTATTTAGAACGCCGGGATTACATACTGATCCCCTGTATAGAAATGTCCTCATCAAAATCTGTGAGAGGTAAGTGGCTCGAGTATATGTGTGTGAGAGGGAGGTGGGTGGGGCAGGGCTGTGTACATCTGTGAGAGAGAAGTGGTCAGGGTCTAAATATGTGTGAGAGGGAGGTTGATGGGACAGGTCTAGGTATATGGGCGTGAGAGGGAGCTGGTTAGGGTATATATGCAGAGCCAGTTTAATGGAGGGGGGAAGGTGCGCAGGGCATACTGTACCCCGGGCCCCCCTCTGTCAGGGGCCCCCAGCCGGAGCACACTGACATCACTAGCTCTCCCTCTTGTGTAGCAGCAGAACCAGGCAGACAGAGAGTGAGCAGGGCAGTATGCAGTGCAGACAGAGACACATGAATACACACCTCCCCCTCCCCGCCGATTTAGTTAGTCCCGTGCCCAGAGGCGTAACTAGGGTTGATGACGCCCAGGGCAAATAAAAAAATGCACCCCCCCCCCTCTCCCGCCGAGCCACATATAGTAACAAGAACACACCCCCGGGAAGCACACACCAGACGCAGAGCAATTGTCTGTCCGGTCAAAGGCCCTGACATATAGAGCAAGGAGCCTCCAGTTGGGACGAAGAGACGCATGGGACAGAGAGAGAGTGAGAGAGAGAGAAACACACGTGGGGCAGAGAGAAAGAGAGAGATCTGGGGCAGAGAGAGAGATCAGGGGCAGAGAGAGAGAAATCTGGGGTGGAGAGAAAGAAGTGGGGCAGATAAAGAGAGAGACCTGGAGCAGAGAGAGAGAGAGAGAGAGAGAGAGAAGTGGAGCAGAGAGAGACATGGGGTAGAGCGAGAAGTTGGGAAGATAGAGAGAGAGACCTGAGCAGAGATAAAGAGAGAAGTGGAGCAAAGAGACAGACCTGCGGTAGAGAGAGAGAGAGACCTGGGGCAGAGAGAGAGAGAGAGACCTGGGGCAGAGAGAGAGAGAGACCTGGGGCAGAGAGAGAGAGAGACCTGAGACAGAGAGAGAGAGTGAGACCTGGAGCAGAGACAGAGTGAGACCTGGGGCAGAAAGACAGAGACCTGTGGCAGAAAGAGAGACCTGGAACAGAGAGAGAGAGAGAGAGAGAGAGAGAGAGAGAGACTTGGGGCAGAGAGAGCAAGAGAGGCTTGGGGTAGAGAGACCTTTAGCAGAGAAAAAGATCTTTGGCAGAGAGATCTGGGGCAGAGAAAGATCTGGGGCAGAAATAGAAAGAGAAATAGACCTGGGGAAGAAACAGAGAGACCTAGGGCAGAGAGAGAGAGAGAGAGAGAGAGAGAGAGAGAGAGAGAGAGAGAGAGAGAGAGAGAGAGAACTGGGGCAGAGAGAGAGGGACCTGGGGTAGAGAGAGACCTGAAGCACAGAGAGAGAGACCTGGGGCAGGGAGAGAGACCTCTGGCAGAGAGAAAGAGATAGAAACCTGGGACAGTGATAGAGAAACCTGGGGGCAGAGAGAGATAAAGAAACCTGGGGCAGAGAGAGAGAGACCTGGGGCAGAGAGAGAGAGACACCTGGGGCAGAGAGAGAGACACCTGGGGCAGAGACTTGGTATCAGAAATGGACTGGGGCTTTTTTATTAGGTAAACAAGGTATGGGGCATTTTTTATAGATTAAAGATGCCTAACAAATGAATGAGTGACTGGCTGCTTGGCAGACGGGGAGGTAAGCCGCGGTGGGGGGAGGTTAGGTTTAGGCTGAGAAGGGATAGTTAGGTTTAGGCACCCCCCTAGGGAGTGTAAGGCTGCAGGAAGGGAGGGTTAGGGGGGCATTGGGAGAGGGTAAGTATACTCACCTTGCTCCAGTCAGGATGCCGCGGTCGGCATACCGCCCACCAGCATATCACCAACCTCTAACACCTAGTCCAGACTGGCCCATGGAAAGTGTGCACTGCAGATAAGCGTGTTATAAGAAAGCAGGCAGGCCTACCATCCACTTTAAAGTCTACATCAGTGGTTCTCAAACTCGGTCCTCAGGACCCCACACAGTGCATGTTTTGCAGGTAACCCAGCAGGTGCACAGGTGTAATAATTAATCACTGACACATTTTAAAAGGTCCACAGGTGGAGTTAATTATGTCACTTGTGATTCTGTGAGGAGACCTGCAAAACATACACTGTGTGGGGTCCTGAGGACCGAGTTTGAGAACCTGTGGTCTACATTATAACACATTGCTGACTGAGTTAGAGATTGAAGACAGAAATCAATTGTATCTCACCTCTGTCTGCACCGCAGACCTTACCTACAGCTGCTCTCCAATGCCAGGCTCCTCAGTAGACACTCAATGTTCTTCTGTAAATAGTGTGTCGTCCACTACACAATAAAATTTCAGGCAGGGAGTGGCAGAGACGATGATGAACTCCAGTTTGTCCTCACTGCGGACTGAGGACGACTTCAGACGCCAAGTTTGGTGTGCTTGTCACACCACCGGCCATCAAGCCCCACTCTGACGCCAGCCCTGCGAGGGAAACAGATTCCCAAACCTGTGACGCCAGCCTCCTGACACACCACCCACCCAATAATGCTAGCTCTGGCTACTTCCCAAATTCCTGCCCCATCCTGCTCCTATTGGCCCTTCCCGCCTTAATAGAGTACACTGGGTACATACTGAACAATACATTGTCTGATCAATTGATTGGACAATATATAATTTAATGATCGGTGGGTGTGTATAAACGATATGTCTGTGATCTATGTTGTTCACAGACATATTGTGTCAGCCCAGCCAATAGCAGATATATTGGCGCATTGTGCTGTGTGTACGGGCTTTCTGCAGACCGCCTATATACTTGTTGGTGCTGGCCGCTAGTGACTGACAGCACAACTGGCGAGCAAATGTAAATGCCCGCCGAGTTGGCACGACCCATTGGCCCGATGATCTGTAAAAGTGTATGCACTTTCTGATTGTCAGATAGGTCGGCGGACTGGCTGGTCGACCGAGCTATAATGGCCTGTACATACTGGTGATATACAGATGGGTCCATGTTTATCTTGACCTTTAATAGGATTAACTGAGACTGGGCAGTCGGACTTAATCCCCTGCTGTAATGACTTAATCCCCTGATGTATTGTTCTCTGTATTGTATTACAGCTGAGAACAATAGATGAAGGGCTTATGTTAATAAACCATGGTGTGCCTAGGCGCAGCAAAGAAGCCAAGATAACCGTGGATCTATCTGTATCAGCCGTTGTATTGAACGGCCAATTTATTGCAGGTCTGTCGGCCAGTGTGTACGGGCGATATGTCTGTGAACTCCGTCGTTCACAGACATATCGCGTCGGCCCTGCAGCACAGCCGACAGCCAATATATCTACCGATCTGTCGATTTGTGTGTACGGGTGATCAGCCGACGCGCCCGTACACATGCTGCGGCGGCCGGCGGTGATTGACAGCTGAACTGGGCGGGCGTGTGTACACGCCCGCCCAGTTCATGACATCAGTCCCCGACGGATCGGGCAGTGTGTATGCACAGCACACTGCCAGATCCGTCCATAGATATATCTGCAGATCAATTGATTTGCAGATATATCTATCATTGTGTATCCGTCCCACCTTAAAACTAGTGTGTACCCAGCTTGTCAGTGTATTGTAGACAGTAGTGTATAGCTGGGTATACAGTACAGGTCACACTGTAGTACATGGAGTATCACTAACAGCAGCAGTATATTATTATATACTTAACTGTACAGCAGTATTATAATACACCATGTAAGTGTCTGGGCTGTATTGCAAGGACACGCTGCCTGTCTCACTCCCAGCCGCCGCCGCTCTATGCCCGCCCCGCTCCTCCTGCTCTGCACCGTGCTAATCATCTGGGCAGTAAAGCGCCCACGTCCGGTGCTCGGCAGCTCCTACCCCTCCATCCTGCCCCAGCGGCTTTGGGACTGGATCGCTTTGGAGGAGCTCCGATAATCTGTGCCTGATCCGCAAGGTGGGTACTCTCCTCCACAATACTGCTGGGGGATTGCTGGGGGGGAGGGAACAAACTAGTCACTGCTCTGTGACAGTAAAGGACCGGGAGACAGCCAGTCATATGTGATAAAGTGATGAGAGCCCGCCTCTTTCTGAAAAACCCTACTCCTATTGGCTCGGCGGCATCCACACACTCTGAACGGTTCGAAACTTCGGAACAGAGTAGTAGAGCAGTGAGATGTATACATAACATAATACAGTATTATGTAAAAAATGACCCTGCGGGATGTTAGGCAGCGGACACTCTGCCGGGTAGTACACTACCCTCGCTGGCGGCGCCCCCTCTGGCGGGCATGTCACGGCGCCCAGGGCACATGCCCTACTCGCCCTACGCTTGTTACGCCACTGCCCGGGCCCCACCATTCCTGATGGCAGCCCTACACCTCACTTTCAAATGAGATTCTCTTACAAATGTACACACAGAAGAAGGAACATTTCAGCATGGTGTATTTCCAAGCACTTTCTGGAGACAAAGGGGGTCATTCCGAGTTCAGCGACGATCATCCACACTGACATGTGGGGGGAAGCCCAGCACAGGGCTAGTGCGCCTCGCATGTCAGTGCCGGCCCCCCCGCAGAAGTGCAAAGGCATCGCACAGCGACGATGCCTTTGCACTTCAAGAGTAGCTCCCAGTAGTTCCTAGCTTTAGCGTGCTGGTCAGGTGCTACTCGTCGCTCCCAGGCCCGCTTAGCTGCGTGTGATGTCACGCAGCTGCTGCGGCCCGCCCCCATTTGGTCCGGCCACGCCTGCGTTGGTCAGACCGCTCCTACGAAACGGTGGCCAAACGCTGCCGTTCCGCCCCCTCCCGCCGAGCGATCGCCTCTGCTTGTCAAACAGGCAGAGGCAATCGCAGCCCTGCTACGGCCTTCGGCCGTCTGGCATGCGCAGTAGGGACCCATTCGCTCGGCTACGACAAAAAGCAGCGAGAGAACGGGTCAGAATGACCCCCGAAATGCTAAATTTTCACTCTTTTCTGTACTACACATTTATTCTGCAATCTTCTGTTTCCCAGAGTTAGGCATGGTAATCTGGCACAATTTTACAAAACAAGTCACCAAAAAGACCATTCAGCGTCATTTTACAATCTCCTATATAATAGCCCAGCTCTGTCACTATGTGACTGTGTGGGTAACGCTGGCCATGGCTAGGAGCTCTCATTGGGCTAGCAGCAGGTCTATCACACCCAGTCCACAGCTGATTGGGCGAGAAACACCCTCCCACACAGGTTACATCCAATGGGAGGCTCTGCCCTTTGTCTGCTGTGTGTTCCCAGAGCAGGATTAACAATGGGGCTAATGGAGCCACAGATCCACAACCCAAAATAGGCCCACTGCATCTGCAGCAACATACCCTCCAACAATTTATACATAAAAATCTGTACAAATTCGAAAAGTGGAGCGTGGCCATGGGTAAAGTGGAGTGGCCACGCCCCTTTTCCTATATTTTCAATGGAAGTTTGGAGAGCCAAAAATCAGTACAGACCATAAAAAAAGCTACTGTACCTGGCAAAAAGTTACAGTTGCAGGGTATGCCACTGCATCTGCAGCAAATCTCTGCGCTGCAGATAGGGAAAATAAAACCTTTTACTGTAGCGTCCTATGTCCTGCTGCCAGTCCGCCTGCCCCCTCTGGCATCAACAATCCCCACTCCCTAGTCACGGCGCAGGTGGAACAAAAGCTGCTGCGGCCACCGGCATAGATGTGTATGAAAGTGGCACAGCGGAAGGCTTTCATAGTCCTCCCTGCGCTGCATACTCTCTGAGCCCCGGAGCCTCCTCTGCACGTGATGTCACAGAAGTGCCTCCCTGCCACAGCAGCGCTCAGATCTCCAGAGGCCCTGACTCCGCAACACAGCACCTGGGCTGCAAGCCTGGAAGCCCCGAGATGGCTAATGTAACGGATAGAGCGGGTGATATCGTGGAGGGTAATGTCTGGACGCTGAATCAATGTGAAAGGTGACAGTGCTGTGCAGTGTCACTGACACTGCACAGCACTCTCACCTTTTACACTGATTCAGCGAGTCAGTCAGTTCTGCCAGCCAGTCACTATTGTAAGCGCTGGTGTCCCAACCCACCGCATTACAGGGAAGTAGATGCACTAAATAAACTACAGCTCCCAGCAGCCCTTAGCGCTGAAGCATTCCGGTGCTAAGGCCTGCTGAAAGCTGTAGTTATTGAGTACATCTTCTTCCCTGTAATGCGGCGCGTTGGTACACCGGCGCTTACAATAGTAGCTGGCTGTTTGGCTGCTGTGTGAGTCTCCGGGAGAGCCACTGCCAAAGGGAGGACAGCAGCTTAGCTGCTTCCAGGAGGAGAAGCAGGATAAGCATTACCCGCCCCTCCCCCACTTGCAGTACCTCCGGGCCCCAGCCGCGGCAACCCCCCCCCCCCCACTCCACCACCCGCGGTGGCTCTGGACCCCCTCCCCCACTTGCAGATCCCCTGCACCCGCCCCTCCCCCACCCTCTGCACCACTGCACCTGCTCCTCCCCCGCCCGCAGCACCCCCGCCACTGCTCCTCCCCCACCCATGGTGGCTCCGGACCCCCACCCGCGGCACCCATGCACCTGCCCCTCCCCCACCCGTGGCACCACCGCACAAGCCACTCCCCCAACTGTGGCACCCCGACAACTGTCCCTCCCCCACCCGCAGCACCCCAGAACCCCCATCCGCGTCTCCCCCACACCCGCCACTCCCCCCAACCACAGCACTTACTAGGTGATTCATCAGGCCCTGCGTGTGCTGTTCACACCATTGCAAGGGACTACGACCCCTTAACCATCGCACGGCCTTTGTCCGTGCAATATTTAACCATTCACACAATTATGATTGGAGGTGATACTCTATGGCCCTCATTTCGAGTTGTTCGCTCGCTAGCCGCTTTTCGCAGCAGTACACACGCTAAGCCGCCGCCCTCTGGGAGTGTATCTTAGCTTAGCAGAATTGCGAACGAAGTATTCGCAATATTGCGAAAAGATTTTTCTGTGCAGTTTCTGAGTAGCTGGAGACTTACTCTTCCAGTGCGATCAGTTCAGTGCTTGTCGTTCCTGGTTTGACGTCACAAACACACCCAGCGTTCGCCCAGACACTCCCCCGTTTCTTCAGACACTCCTGCGTTTTTCCCAGAAACGGCAGCGTTTTTTCACACACTCCCATAAAACGGCCAGTTTCCGCCCAGAAACACCCACTTCCTGTCAATCACACTCCGATAACCAGAACGAAGAAAAATCCTCGTAATGCCGTGAGTAAAATACTAAACTTCTTAGCAAATTTACTTGGCGCAGTCGCAGTGCGAACATTGCGCATGCACAATTAGCGGAAAATCACTGCGATGCGAAGAAAATTACCGAGTGAACAACTCGGAATGAGGACCTATATCACAGATTCTCAAACTCGGTCCTCAGGACCCCACACGGTGCATGTTTTGCAGGTCTCCTGACAGAATCACAAGTGACATAATTAGCTCCACCTGTGAACCTTTTAAAATGTGTCAGTGAGTAATTAATACACCTGTGCACCTGCTGTGTGGGGTAATGAGGACCGAGTTTGAGAACCACTGCTCTATATAATACAAATATTGCACGCCACAAGGGTTAAGGGGGGGGCGTAGCCCCTTACGACGGTGTGAAGAGCGCCTGTAGGGCGCAATGAACCTAGTTTCCGATATTTGTTAACTAACTCAATACCATCCATATGATATTCTGTTGTGAAATACCCGAGGATACAGGCTTGGATAGTTCAAAACAACATTCCCCAAATGAGGAAAAGGGCAGAAAACCAAATGTAGGGCATGGGGCTAATTTATTGTTTATAATTTTATTTTAGGTCTTAGGAAAACAGGACTTTTTAGTTGGAAACCAGCTAAGCTTGGCAGATGTGCAGCTCCTATATGCCATATTATCAGTGGAAGAGTTTCATGGTGACATCCTACAGAATCTTCCTATCTTACAGGTAAGCTCCACAGTGATCACCTATGGTTTGATTTAATTTGGGTTTTGCAGTATGACACCAATATGCTTATGATTGCTACCACAGATGACAGTATATTTTACTGGGCACCCACTTGTGTTTTGTCCCTTCTAGAGAGTTCCTGGACACATAAATATAATATCTACCTGACTTAGGTCCTGCTGGTCGACCCCATATAGTGATGTTTTTTCTTGTTTACAAAAGACCAAGCTCTACTTCACCTACGTAGTTCTATTCTTGCTACAGTAGGTAGCAAATGGTTGCTTATTAAAAAGGAAAGATTGGTAGCTCAACCCAGTGACTGGAATGCTGATCTTTGGTGACAGGTACACACCCATCCCACCTCATTTGAACTCCATTACATAGTACATTGTTTTAGTTAAAGTTTTCTAATGTGCAAAAAGAATGTTGTAAAGTGCGGCACACAATGTAAACCGGTTCAACTCTCTAAATGCAGCAGAGAAACATTACTGCACTTTATAATATGTCCATGAGTTAGCCGTTACTAGTAGAATCTTGTCTACATTGTTACCAATGAAATAAGAATGTTTCTGTGGAGCTGTGTAACTTTTTCCATTTGTACAGGTTTCCTCACAACCTTCTATCAGGGTTAAAGACATAACAATGTTCGTGTTCACCCAAAGCTGGTGCTAAGGTGTTTGGTGCCCTGTTGCAAAGCATAAATTTGGGTCCTCCCTCCTACACATTGTAAAGGGACAGTGTGCATCACACAACAGGGATGTGGTCTCACAAGGAATGGGCGTGGCTACACAATAGTACCCCCAATTAAAATTACACCACACAGTAGCACAATCTTATTCAATTTACATCACACATAGTGCCCCTGATTCACATTACACTGCATAGTGGTGTTCCTTATTCATGTTATAACATACAGTAGTCACAGATAATGCCCAGAGTAGTAATGTTTCTTACACATAATGCCCACAGTAGTAGTGCCCCTTCTACACATATTGCCCACAGTAATAATGCCACTTACATACATAATGCCCACAGTAGTAGTGCTACTTACACACATAATGCCAACAGTAGTAGTGCTCCTTATACAGATAATGTCCACAGTAGAAATACCCCTTACACATACTTCCCACAGTAATAATGCCACTTATACACACTTATACACATAATGCCCACAGTAGCAGTGCTGCTCACACACATAATGCCCACTGTATGAGTGCCACTTACACACTCAATGCCCACAGTAGTGCTACTTACACACACAATGCCCACTGTATGAGTGCCCCTTACACACACAATGTCTCAGCTACTAGCAGAAAAAAATCCTATCTACAGCAGCAGCAGCAGCACTGAGGCGCCTTGATGCTGCGCAGTTTGACAGGTGCAGCACCAATGGAAACTGTTGCAGCAGAGTGGGGAGAGTGCCTCTGTAGTCCAGGGCCTCCCTGCATTGCTGACCTCGCATTGCGCCGGCTCTGGGTTCACTGGCATCTAAGGGTACCAGTGCAACAGATATGTATATTACTACATTTCTAGAATAAAGTAATACATTTATTACTAATGAACATTAATTCAGTCTAATTACCTATGGTGTTTGTTTGCCTCCTAGTCAGTAATGTGCTCATTCTGTTATTCTATAATAACTACTCACCTGAGCCTTTACTGTACAGTATATGTTCAGTTGTCTCTAATCTCTGGGAATGTGCAAATTCAGAATTTAATTATTTTTTCCATTTAGTGTTTTTTTTTTCTGTAACATTAATAATATTGTAAAACTTTTTTTATTTTAATCTTTAGGCGTTTAAAAAAAGAATGTGTGAGATCCCAACAATAAAGAAATTCCTGCAACCAGGGAGTAAGAGGAAGCCGATGGCAGATGCAAAGTACCTAGACACCGTGAGGAAAATTCTACTGCTCAAGTGAAACAGAAAAAAACAGAAACTTGTCTTGTTAGGAAATTGGAGCATGCACTGCAATTTGATTGTCTGAAAGCTACATTAAAATATGTATGCAAATATTATCTAGTCTGTCTTTATAGCCATATCCACACTGTGTTTTTCTCAACCGTCCATTTTGGTACAACTAAACCGTTTCGAACTGCCTTCAAAAGGGTCCTTATGTAACCTCTCAGGCAGGGACGGATCTAGACTTTTCTTTAGGGGGGGCGGTTTACTGTTTAATCTTGACTCCTCCCTCTACAGTTCCAACTCCTCCCATCTGCAATCCTAACTCCTCCTCTCTCAATTCTGACTGAACTTTTTGAGTGAGACTGAGATAGAGCTTTGTGATTGTTCTATGTACATGTGACTGTGCTATGGGGTAATTGTATTTGTTAGCCCTAGTACCCACACACCAGCAAGTGAGGGGCAAATGCTCTGTAACCCTTGCTCTCCTGGCTCCTCCGTGCTGCTGTGGTATAAACTGCAGCACATCGTTCTGCCTCAGGCTCTCCCCGGAGAGCTCTCTTCTGCTCAAAAGTGGGCGTGGCTATGACTGTGTTAGGGGGGGCGGTCGCCCCCTTCGCCCCCCCTAGATCCGGCCCTGCTCTCAGGAGGAGGCTCTGCCCCTGTGTCACTCACAATAGTACTGGAGCAGTGGTACTCAAGCTGGAACCACTTTCACTCTATGCAGGTTATCACTATATATGTAAATGTTTGAGCAAGCACTGGCACAGAGTCATTTAATGCTTCAAAATACCCCTACTGACATAAAGATGTAATGTCACAACCACTTTGACTACACTTTTGTACTGTAAAATCATGAGTACAAAGGCATTAAATTTCAAGACACTAGTTAGTTAATGATTTCCGAAAGTTGTCTTGTGTTTTTGTTGTTGTCTGTTCTTATTACTGTTTGATGTTTTGTTTACTTTAAGAACGTTTCTGTGAGTTGGATGTGACTGCTGTGGAAGTTAGTGTTTTTGGTGGGTGGGTAAGTATAGAGGAAGAAGAGGGAATGCAGGCAGTGAGTGTGGAGGAAAGAATAGAAAGTAGGCCTGGAAGTGGCAAGGAAGGAGCACAAGGGTGACGAGGTGTAAGACTGCAATGTGTATGGTCAGGTGGGATAGCCAAGTTTTAGACATAAAGCACATAGCACACAATAACAGAAACATGTGACAATACCAGGGAGTTCACCACACTGCAAACTACACACTCTTATACCTCACCAATGTCTTTGTCTCAGTGACTTAGATGCTCAGTACCAACTACTGAGCCATGCTCTTCCTTTCTCAACTCACCTGCTAGGGACTGTGCAAAATATCCTCCTGTCTTTGACAGATCAGCACCAAAAGCACAGTCCACACAAGCATGACTGGACATGTCCTGAAGGGAGACCCAGGGGCGTAGCCAAAAAAATGTTGGCCCCCATAGCAACATTTTGAAGAGGCCCCTGTCCCAATGCTTCTAGAGCAGAGGTTCCCAAACAAGGGCCCTCATTCCGAGTTGATCGCTCGCTAGCTGCTTTTAGCAGCAGTGCAAACGCTAAGCCGCCGCCCTCTGGGAGTGTATCTTAGCTTAGCAGAAGTGCGAACAAAAGATTAGTAGAACTGCACAGGAAAAATGTCATGCCGTTTCTGAGTAGCTCCAGACATACTCCTATCTTGCGATGACTGCAGTCTGTTTAGTTCCTGGTTTGACGTCACAAACACGCCCTGCGTACGGCCAGCCACTCCCCCGTTTCTCCAGCCACTCCTGCGTTTTTGCCTGGCACGCCTGCGTTTTTTAGCACACTCCCTGAAAATGCTCAGTTGCCGCCCTGAAACACCCACTTCCTGTCAATCATACTACGATCCCTCGAGCGACTGAAAAACGTTGCTCGAGCTTGAGTAAAACTACAAAGTTTTGTGTGAAAGTACTTAGCGCATGCGCGCTGCATACCATGCGCATGTGCAGAATTGCCGTTTTTTCACTTGATCGCTGCGCTGCGAAAATCGGCAGCGAGCGATCAACTCGGAATGAGGGCCAAGGTCCTCAAGACACCCTAACAGTCCAAGATTAAGGATAACCATGGCTGAGCACAGATGTTTAAATCAAATTGACTGAGGTACTAATTAAGTCACCTGTGCCTAAGCATGGTTATCCTTAAAACTTGGACCATTAGGGTACCTTGAGGACCGTGTTTGGGAACTTCTGTTCTAGAGAGACACCTCTCTGCAGCAGCTGTTAATTTTATGCCCCATAATAGTGCCCTTGTTTATTTTTTAAACTATAGTAGTTCCTTAGTTAATGTTATGTTATGTCCCATAGTAGTGTCCGAGTTTATATTGTGTCTCGTTGTAGAGCTGCCAGTACAAATTATGCAACACAGTACCCCCAATTCTCATTATGATGTATATAGTGTCCAGTTCATATTATGCCCATTGCAGTGCATCCAGTTCATATTACACACACTATAGTGCCTCCACTTCATATTGTGTCACATTACCCTGCCTTAGTTCATATTATGTAACAATGGGGGTCATTCAGACCTGATCACATGCTAGGATTTTTCGCTGCGCTGCGATAAGGTCAGAACTGAACATGCTTATGCACCGCACTGAGGCTACAAAGCGGATTGTTGCTGGGCGATGGATTGTACGAAGAAGCCATTCGGACAGCCGATCGCAAGGTGATTGACAGCAAGAAGGTGTTTCTGGGTGTCAAATGACCATTTTCTGGGAGTGGTAGGAAAAACGCAGTCGTGTCCAAGTGTTTGCAGGGCGGGTGTCTGACGTCAATTCCGGGCCAGAATAGGCTGAAGTGATCGCAGCGGCTGAGTAAGTTCTGAGCTACTCAGAAACTGCACAAAACTTTTTTGTAGTGCTCAGCTGCATATGCGATCGCACACTTGCAAAGCTAAAATACACTCCCCTATAGGCGGCAACTATCTGATCGCAGTGCTGCAAAAAATAGCTAGCGAGCGATCAAGTCTGAATGACCCCCATTATAAAGCTCTCCAGTGAAAAAAATGTATACAACACATGTAACTGTGACAGGGAAGCGGCTATGGGGCCAATCTCAGCTCTGGGCCCCATAGCCGCTGCACTCCCTGCACCTATGGTAGCTACGCCCTTGGGGAGACACCCTCTGTCCTGTGTTTGTTTGTTTTTGAATCTATTTATTGAAACAATCCAGAGAAGAGATACACAATCCTGTGCTTTATATTGATATTAGGATAAGCTTAACTCACACAAGAGGACAAACAGACAAATGAACATGTGAGAGGTGCGGACCTGCGGTGCGTGCGTGTGGTGGTGCCTGCTGCCGTGCAGGTGTAGACGCGGTACTCACCAGGCGCCGCTCTCTCACCTTCAGGTACCGGAACCTTCAACGGACCTGGAATTCTTCAGTCGGATCCGGACACGGCGATTCCCTCTTGGAGCTGACCGTCGACCGAGCTGAGGAGAGAATGGTTTACATCAAAGGGGGTATCGACCCTTCTTCCGCTGGAACAGGGGATACCCCAGGGGTGGCCGCGACCTTCACCGGTTGGGCGAATGGTCATCACCGGCACAAAGCCTCAGCCACCCAGATTTCACACACTCGCGCTTTCGCACGTAGTGTGATGAAAAGGGATTCTCACGTCCGTGAGCAATCCTAACTCCGGCGCTCGGGGACAAACAAGGGACAGACATACACGGATGCTACTCACCGTCACGAGTCTTGCACTCCGATCTTCTCCACTTACAGGTCCCTGTAAGGAGGCAAAGAGAAACAGCCGTGCAGGGCCAAGAACTACCCTAGTGTGCGTCCGCTACACTAGCTACATAAACAGAGCCCTCAAACTAGCTCGTGTGGGTGGTGCGACACAACTATGCACAACTTACACAACACATACACTTTGCCCTGCACGGTAACAACATATATCACACTATCGGAGTTACAACATAAAACGGTGCTGTCCCTTTATCTACCCGACTCAGAACACCCCGTAGTGGGGGCTGCACAGCCCACCCACCTACCGTGCTCTCTCCTTAGGGGCTCAGGCCGAGCTGACCGGCCTACTTAACGCCTCAGGGTGGCCGGGGCCTAGCGCCCAGGGCCACCTGTACTCACCTCGGGGGAACACTAATTCACTGGGCCTAGCGCCCCCTAACTGCACACAGGCCGGAGGCCTGACTTCGCCCACAGGCCTAGCGCCCGCCTAACTTGCCGCCCGTTGGGTGACCTGGGCCTTGTGCCCAGGGTCACCTTATCGTATCCCTGATTTGGCCACAAATACCCTAGGGCCTAACGCCCTCTATTACCCACAGGCCTAGTGCCTAGATTGTCCCCCCCCTGGGCCTAGTGCCCGCCTAACTGGTGCCGCAGGGGTGGGGTGGCTTGGGCCTAGTGCCCAAACCACCTCATCAAATATTGGGGCCCCCAAACTCCTAACTGCGCCACAGGCCTAGTGCCTGACTAGTGCCCTCGGGCCTAATGCCCGTCCCTGGTGGTCGAGGGAGGAAGAGGATAGCCTCACTGAGGCCTTACCTAACCCGGGGTCTCCAACGTCCTCTTCTGCCGCTGACCCGTCCTGGCCAGCGGCGCCGCCTCCACTCTTCTGCGTCCAGCCGCCGCTGGACATCTCCTTCCTGCAGGCCGACGTCTTCTGGCCTCTTCCGCGGCCTCGGGACCTCCTCTCCCCGCGGTCGTCGTCTTCTCTTCCTTGCGCCGCCGGGATCTTCTTTCCTCTTCGCGCTCTTCCGCGCGCGCCCGGCATTCCTCCTCCGCTGCTCCCGCACGTGTCTTCTGTCTTCGCCGCTCTTCGGCGCGGCCTCCTCTTCTCCGTCCCGCCCGGCGTCTGACGTCAGACGCCGGGGGCGGGGCCTATGACGCGGCGAGCGCCGATTGGCTCGCCGCGTCTCTTCCTGATTGGCCGCCGCTCCGAGAGCCGCGATTGGCTCCCGGAGGGCGCCAACATTCGAATCCTCCTGCAGCCTCCTGTCCGGTGCAGGGAAAAGGGTAATCCCTGCACCGGACACCCGCCGCCACGCACCAAGCGCTGGGGACAGACAAGCTGCCCCAGCGCTGTCCCCAGCTAGGGACCACAACATGGATGTGCCCACAGGGCACATCCTTACATTTCCACCCCCTTTATCCTTTGTAGTCCCTACAAAGTTCCTCACGACTTCCATTGTCCGCGGGTCAGGGAATTCCAAGGTCCTTCCGCCGAAGGTGCATTCGGGGGCCCAGCCTGGAACAGCTGTGACCCCACATCCCTCCTCCTCCAGCTCCGGGTTCCTCTCACGTCCTGACCTCCATCGGCGGATCCTCTGGGGGAGTGGCATCTCCTCACGGTCGCTTGACGTTGGCCACCAAGGGGAATCTTCCTCCACGGGGACAACAGTCACCCACTCTTGGCCTCCGATATCGTCTGTGGCTTCGTCCCTGTCTTCCGGGTGTGGTATCGACCACCACCCAACAGCGGAATCCTCCGGGGCATCCGTTTCCTCCCGGGCAACAGCCACCACATGTCGAATTTCCTCGTGGGGCATCTCCAAAGGTCCTGTCTCTTCCTCTGGAACGGGTCCTCCCACGGCATCACAGTCCTGTCCCCGTACGTCGGTCCATCTCGGCACTCCCGGCAGGTACTCTTGCTCCAGGACTATCTCCTCCTCTTCACGGAGGGCATTCAACTGGGAGCATGACTCCACCCGATCCTGCCAGTCACTCTCGTCGGCGCTTCCGATGCCAGAGTCGTCCTCCATCTGTTCTGTGAGGGATTCGTCGGCGGACAGCTCACCGTAGTCCGAGTCCTCCTCCGATATCTGGACTGGGGTATTACTTTCCTCCTCAGCGTACTTCGCTTCCGCTGGCACCTCTGCTTCCTCAGCGTACTCTTGCGCTTCCGCTGGCATCGTTACATCCTCAGCGTACTCCTTCGCTTCCGCTGGCATCGTTACTTCCTCAGCGTACTCCTTTGCTTCCGCTGGCATCTCTTGGTACCCAGGACACTCCTGTTCCGCACGTCCTGGTCGTGGACGGTTCCATCGCGGGGAGATTCTGGACGTCTCAGTCACTGGGTCTTCACGCTTTTCTTCGCAGCGTGGCCTCTTCACCTCCCAGTCGTCCACCTCCGCCTCATGCGGGAAAGGATTCTGCCTTACTGGGGTCACTTTCTTGGGACAGAGTAGGTCCGCGGCATCTTCCCAAGGGCACTCACTGGCCGCATGTCCTGGTCGCCGACACTTCCAACAAGGGAGGGCCACTGCCACCTTCTCCAAGACGGGTTCCTGGTCCACCTCCTTCACTGGGGAATCTTCACCCGTTGGTTCCGGCTCAGAGGAAATGGGCACCTGCGAATTAACTTCAAGCAAGGCCTTCCGCTCCATTTCCCTGGTTTCCTCCTCCCATCTCTGGGCGCGACCATCCGCAATCATCCGGTCTTCATTCCACAGACAATCGGGAAGCGCATGCCCTCTCGCCTCGCAGAGCGCACACACAGGCTCTGCAGCCACCCGGTCCCAAAGCTGCTGACGAGATTCCGTCAGCTGCTTCACCGTGGCCTCGTAGTCCGTCCTGTCTTCCGTCCATGGACATTCCAGGAGCCGATGTCGGGGATCTCCACAGCTTTCACACCGGGAATCAACCTCGTCTTCACTCAACTCTTCGTCCCAGGGACAACTGTTGTGCTCATGCCCGTAGTTTCCGCAGAGCAAACACCAGGACTCCTTCGCTTGGCCCTTCTGACATCTTCGGTCCGCTTCCTGGACCACCTTCTTTGGGGACGTCTCTCGCCAAGTACACTCGTCGGCAAAGTGACCTGTTTGCCGACATTTCTTGCAGGGCGTCACAGCGGCCTTCTTGCGCCCCTTCTCCCGGCGCTCTTCTTTTTCCCGCTGGACCGACCGCTGCACCATCTTCAGGATGTCTGCCCCAGACACCGTCACCCAGTCGCTCTGGTCCGCACACGTCCGGGGGTGAGTCTTCTCCGGAGCCGTCCGCAGGGAGGTCTTCTTGGTGGCGTTCCACATCGTGTCCGTGATCCGGTCTCTTTTATCCTGCCGACTACGCCAAGTGTGAGAGGTGCGGACCTGCGGTGCGTGCGTGTGGTGGTGCCTGCTGCCGTGCAGGTGTAGACGCGGTACTCACCAGGCGCCGCTCTCTCTCACCTTCAGGTACCGGAACCTTCAACGGACCTGGAATTCTTCAGTCGGATCCGGACACGGCGATTCCCTCTTGGAGCTGACCGTCGACCGAGCTGAGGAGAGAATGGTTTACATCAAAGGGGGTATCGACCCTTCTTCCGCTGGAACAGGGGATACCCCAGGGGTGGCCGCGACCTTCACCGGTTGGGCGAATGGTCATCACCGGCACAAAGCCTCAGCCACCCAGATTTCACACACTCGCGCTTTCGCACGTAGTGTGATGAAAAGGGATTCTCACGTCCGTGAGCAATCCTAACTCCGGCGCTCGGGGACAAACAAGGGACAGACATACACGGATGCTACTCACCGTCACGAGTCTTGCACTCCGATCTTCTCCACTTACAGGTCCCTGTAAGGAGGCAAAGAGAAACAGCCGTGCAGGGCCAAGAACTACCCTAGTGTGCGTCCGCTACACTAGCTACATAAACAGAGCCCTCAAACTAGCTCGTGTGGGTGGTGCGACACAACTATGCACAACTTACACAACACATACACTTTGCCCTGCACGGTAACAACATATATCACACTATCGGAGTTACAACATAAAACGGTGCTGTCCCTTTATCTACCCGACTCAGAACACCCCGTAGTGGGGGCTGCACAGCCCACCCACCTACCGTGCTCTCTCCTTAGGGGCTCAGGCCGAGCTGACCGGCCTACTTAACACCTCAGGGTGGCCGGGGCCTAGCGCCCAGGGCCACCTGTACTCACCTCGGGGGAACACTAATTCACTGGGCCTAGCGCCCCCTAACTGCACACAGGCCGGAGGCCTGACTTCGCCCACAGGCCTAGCGCCCGCCTAACTTGCCGCCCGTTGGGTGACCTGGGCCTTGTGCCCAGGGTCACCTTATCGTATCCCTGATTTGGCCACAAATACCCTAGGGCCTAACGCCCTCTATTACCCACAGGCCTAGTGCCTAGATTGTCCCCCCCCCGGGCCTAGTGCCCGCCTAACTGGTGCCGCAGGGGTGGGGTGGCTTGGGCCTAGTGCCCAAACCACCTCATCAAATATTGGGGCCCCCAAACTCCTAACTGCGCCACAGGCCTAGTGCCTGACTAGTGCCCTCGGGCCTAATGCCCGTCCCTGGTGGTCGAGGGAGGAAGAGGATAGCCTCACTGAGGCCTTACCTAACCCGGGGTCTCCAACGTCCTCTTCTGCCGCTGACCCGTCCTGGCCAGCGGCGCCGCCTCCACTCTTCTGCGTCCAGCCGCCGCTGGACATCTCCTTCCTGCAGGCCGACGTCTTCTGGCCTCTTCCGCGGCCTCGGGACCTCCTCTCCCCGCGGTCGTCGTCTTCTCTTCCTTGCGCCGCCGGGATCTTCTTTCCTCTTCGCGCTCTTCCGCGCGCGCCCGGCATTCCTCCTCCGCTGCTCCCGCACGTGTCTTCTGTCTTCGCCGCTCTTCGGCGCGGCCTCCTCTTCTCCGTCCCGCCCGGCGTCTGACGTCAGACGCCGGGGGCGGGGCCTATGACGCGGCGAGCGCCGATTGGCTCCCGGAGGGCGCCAACATTCGAATCCTCCTGCAGCCTCCTGTCCGGTGCAGGGAAAAGGGTAATCCCTGCACCGGACACCCGCCGCCACGCACCAAGCGCTGGGGACAGACAAGCTGCCCCAGCGCTGTCCCCAGCTAGGGACCACAACATGGATGTGCCCACAGGGCACATCCTTACAAACATGCCAAACATATCCAGAAAATTAGGCTTGTAACCCACAATGGAAAATATACATGAAATGCACACTGTCATATAAACAAATCATGGAACAATAATAAAAGAAGAAGGGGCGGAAGGGGGGGTGATTTATGATAAACTGGACAGGAATGTTTAGAAGACAAAGGGAGCTATGTACTAAGGGTAAAATGCTATGCCTATAACTTGTTGTGTTTTCCGAAACAGATGACTTACTAAATTGTTATGGTATAGGTTTGGTCAGCTGTACAGACAGGGTCCAATTTTCTATATGTATGTGCATAAGCCTCACTTATGTGGCATAATTGAGAACTATTTAACCATTACAAAATCCAATCTTCTTAGTGCCCTTCTACCTGAACCTCAAACCTATCACATAAGACTGCAACAAATCGGGTGCCAGTTAATAAATTGATTTCCTATTTCGTGGACTGAGATTGCTCTAAATGTCAAGGAGTTTAGATAAATTAATGCAAAGAGTGTTTTACCTAATGGTGGATGACTATTTCAACTAATCTGGATTATGAAACACGAGGCTTAACTGCAGTGTAGACCCCTGGACAAAGCAATGCACTGGGGCCCCTACCTAACCTCCAGCGGTAGGGGTGGGGGTGCTATCAGCGGCGCTTAGATGTCCCGCAGGCGTTAGGGGGTGTTCTATCTTCCGCTCTTTATATAGGACCTGGAGCAGTCATTTCTGCTAATTACTCCTTTACTGCACAGATGTGGGAGATGGGTGGGAGGGAGAACACTAAACTGTAGAAGGGGACATTGGGCTGAATGAAGGGGCCCTGGTTCATGACCTCCATGTTGGTAGGGGGTGTTTAATACACAGTGGAGGGGTGCATAGTGGAGTGGGCTTAATATTAATCATTTTCTGGTGAGAGGGCAGCTTGCTTGATTGAAGATATCTGCAGTTCCTGGAAATAGCTTTCTTAGCTTTCAATGGGATATAAAACTAGAGAATCACACCTTTCAGGAGGAACTGGGGACTTGGGGATCAGAGATCAGGAGCCAGAGCAATCCATTTCAGAAAATATAAAACTGCATACCAGGCGTGTTGAGCTGGAGCAGGGACCAGCTGCTGGAAGGCTGATATCTCTGGTACTGGCCACAGTGGAGACAAACTGCCAGGGTCCACTGAAAGGGGAGAGTCCCAGCTTTTGGAGTATACCCTCAGAAAAAACTCTATGTCAGACAGAATCCAATATATCTGTCTGGGAAGAGCAATTAACAGGCTTGGACGCTATGAAGTCGAATATCTCTTGTTCCCCCTGGCCGATTTTCAGAAATCTCGTACCTCTGGAAAAAGGGTCCCTCAGCTATACTCCTGGGGCCCTTGAGTAACTGCCCATTAAGCCCATATGAAAAACGTCCCTGATGAAGCACACTCTGAGTGACTTTACATCAAGCACAGGAAAAGCATGTCATAGCTGATACACCAAGCTGTCCTTGCTACTTTCAGCCAAACATAAGGTGTCCTGGGTCCACTGATTGTCCCATTATACCTACTGTATACATGCACAGTAAGACTGCCAGAATATGGTAAACACGATCTTTGATACTATGATGATAAAACGCTCAGACTTCTGCACTTTAGTTATGTGGTGGTGGGCAGGGTTGTACTTATGCTGATTGTCCATGTACTGTACTTTATGATTTACTTTTACCCACACCCCCATTTTTGTCATGCTGGGGACCTGCCCAGCACTCCAGTCGCTGCTGGGTATGCCCTCAATCTTTCTCTCCAGTTTTTAGATGCCACATACATGTGCATCTTATCTATTCACCCTTTGCTCTGCTAAACAGATTAACGGGTAAGAGGAGTCCTCCCACCCCCCCCCCCCACCCCCCTTCCCACACACACACACAGCAGGACACTGCAGCCTGTAGATGGAATGCCTCAAAAAGCGAGACAGCGGGTGGGTGTAGTAGGAGTATGGCCAGATTCGGCATGAAAGCACTACAAATTGGGGATTTGCTCTGCCTCCGACTGGTTCACCCTCCCTTTCAGTGTCCCTGACAGGAGGAGTGCTGTCTGTGTGTGAGTCACTGTGTAGGGGAGATCTATCACATCATCGAGATAAAATGGAGAAGTTGCCATAGCTGCCAATCACTTTCTAACTATAATTTATCTAGCACAGTTTAAACAATGACAGAAGCTGCTTGGTTGGTTGGTATGTGCCACTAAACCACTTTATCACTCTCAAAGGTTGATACTTTTTCCCGTGTGAGGTGCTTCTGAAGCATCTGAACTACCATGATCCTTGCTTCTCTGAGGCTGTAGAGATGGTGAATCTGAGTTGGTTCAGAAGGTGTAGTACTGTAGTGCAGCGCATAGGGGGGGATGTAGTGTAGTGATGTAGCATATGGGGGAACAGAGTGATGTAGTGTTCTTGGGGTGGGGAGATGAAGTGAAGGAGAAATGAAGTGGAGGGGCTCTACATGGTATAGTGCGTATAAAGGGCTCTACTTGGCATAATGTGTATAAGGGGCTCTACCTGGCATAATGTGTATAAGGGCCTCTACTGTGGTGTAACATGTATAAGCAGCTCCACTGTGGTTTTTTTTTTAATAAAGTAATTTTTATTCAGTAGTCTGGAGAAGAAGGTACAGACATTGCAGAGCATCGTCATAACACAAACAATACATCAAATTATCTTGAATCATAGCCACATTTTTGAGCGAAGTTAACAGCATTGGACTATCAGGCCAAGTCCATGAGGGAATATACAAGGATTTCCTATTGGTCGGACCATTAGGGTCTGCAAAGTCCGTAGCCAAATATATTAGTCTCCATTAACTTTTATGTTTACACCCTTAAACTAAACAGTAAGAAAAATAACATAAAAGAAACAGAAGCAAAGTGAGAAGGAGCTCTCTGATTCAGGACCACATTAGTCATGCATATAAGTAGGCGAGCACGCAGGGCTCAACCGCCAAACGTCTCAAATATACATCATTAAACATTAGGTTTTTGATATGTTAGCACTTCAGTGCCCACTATATTTGGGGAACCAGGTGAGAGTGGGGGGAGTCTAGCCATGGAGACCAAACCTTTTCAAATTTGGCTGATGCGTTTTGTTTCATATATACGTATCTTTCCTTAATTATTGTATCATTAATTAAGGTCTTAAGCGCAGATATTAATGGGCCTCTAGGGGCCATCCACAGCCTCGCAATGCAAACCTTAGCCAAGGCACATACATTGCGAGCATAAAGACCCATTGAAGCAGACAAAAAAGTAGAGCATCCCATCCCCAAAATACAGAATTGTGGGGTAAGCAGTCCGCCAGTCACTCCCGTACTCTCCAGAATTGACCTGACCCCCAACCAGAACACCCTCAACCTCGGGCAATCCCACACTAGATGCCAGAATGTTCCCACCGCCCCCCCCCCCGCACTTAGGACAAAGGCCAGATCCGTCCGTCCCAAAAGTAGCCAGCCTAGCTGGAGTCATATATGTTCTGTGTAAAATGAAGAACTGAATTTGCTGATATCTGAGAGATTTGGTAACTTTGGCAGGATATTCCAGAGCAAGGACCCAGTCCTCCTCAGTTATTAGACCCATATCCTCCTCCCACTTTCCACGGAGACGTGTCAAAGGGTCCGTATGGAGCTTGGCAAGAAGATATCCATATGCAAGGGAGACCATCTTAGCTCGACCCAAAGTAGCCACAAAGGTCTTGATGGGGAATGGGAGGATTCGTGGGGGGGATTCAGCAAATTGAGACTGGAGTGCGTGGCGAAGCTGGAGATATCTGAAGAAATAAGAATTGGGTAGGTCAAACTCATCTCTCATTTGTTGAAAGGATTTGAGTACATTATCTAGGTAGAGTTGAGAAATAGAAACCACCGATCTAGGGGCCCATACCTCCCGCCCCTCAAGTGCATGTAATTCAGGGAGCCAGTCAGAGTACCATAGGGGGGTATCTGGGTCCAGGCCATTGTACCTCAAGAGGTCTCTCAGGGCCCGCCACATCTTTAAGGCCTGGAAAATGATAGGGGGAAGAAACCGAGCCATGCTCCCACTCAGTAGCACCTGCACAGGAGAGAGGTGGGGAAAGTAACAGCGAACAAACTCACAATGTAAAGTGTCAGCCCCAGAGTCTTGCGCCCATACACTGATATGAGTCAGCTGAGCAGCGTAGTAATACATTTGAAAATTAGGCAGAGCCAGGCCACCGTCAGATCTCTGCCTGGTAAGGTTATTTAGCTGTATCCTAGGTCGTTTATTAGCCCAAATCAGTGAGGACAGAACGCTATTTAATTTCCTAAAGAATATTGGATAAATATATACCGGGGACTGGAGAATAATGTATAAGAGTTTGGGCAGTATAATCATTTTAATGAGGTTAACCCTGCCAGACACCGTCAGTGGAAGCTTACACCAAGTCTTGGATTTGCCCATGACCCACTGCATGGTCGGGTCCAGATTCAGAGGGACAAAATCAGAAGGGTCGTTAGTTATTTAGATTCCGAGGTACTTAAATTGTACCGTCCAACATAATGGCAGGGGGATTTTGGAAACAGTAGGAGGGGGGCCTATGACTGGCATAATGTGTGATTTAGGCCAGTTAATTCTAAGACCCGAGTGATCTCCAAAGTTCTCTATCACACGCAGCAGAATGGGCATTGACTTGGTGTAATCCTGCAAAAACAACAACATGTCATCGGCGTAAAGAGCTATTCTATCCTCACGTGAACCTGTACAAATTCCCACAATATCTGGGTGTGATCTTATCAAGCAGGCCAAGGGCTCGATGGCCAAGGCAAACAGCGTGGGGGATAGGGGGCAGCCCTGTCTAGTACCACGGGACAGTTGAAAAGAGGGGGATACATAACCATTCACCAAGATCCTGGCACTCGGATGTTGATACAGTAATTTAGTCCATCTTATAAAATTGGGTCCAAAGCCCATACAAGCCATCACCTCTCATAAATAAGCCCATTCAATGCTGTCAAAGGCCTTGGCCGCGTCTAACGAGACCACAGCCGAGTCAGAAGGGGAGTCATGTTGGAGTTGTAGAATGGTATACAGTCTACGTAGATTGATAGACGTGGACTTCCCTGGCATGAAGCCAGTCTGGTCCGGGTGAATGAGGGAGGTGATCACTGTGTTAAGCCGTACTGCCAATATCTTTGCCAGGATCTTAGCATCGGTGGGAATCAGGGATATCGGCCTATAGGAGTCTGGAGACCTAGGGTCCTTACCGGGCTTTGGGATCACTATTATAACTGCCTCTGACATAGAGGGGGGGAGTTCGTTACTGGCAAATATATCTAAGTATAGAGCATGGAGCCTGGGCCCAAAAAAATCAACATGATTTTTGTATACCTCGGAGGGAATTCCGTCACAACCCGGAGCCTTGCCATTAGGGGACATACCAATGGCCGCAGTCACCTCCTCGAGCGTCAAAGGCGCCTCCAGCAGCTCACAGGCTTCAGAGGAGAGTGCGGGCAGCGGGACACCCCCCAGATAGTCCGAAAGATCTAAAGTAGAGCATGTCAATTGTGAGTTATAAACCTCAGAGTAATAAGATCGGAATAACTGCGCAATGTCCGGTGTGGTGTCAACAAGGGAGCCATCTCCACCGGTCATTTGGGTGATCGTAGTCCCAGGACGATCATAATGTATCAGACGGGCCAGGAGGCCCCCCGTCCTATCAGCCTGCATATAAATATTAGTAGCCTTAAAAAGGAGGGATCGAGAGTTTTTATCAGACAGGTGGGCCTACCAAGCCGACTGAGCTACTAGCCAGCGTGTCTTTGTCGCAGGGGCACCATCGGACAAATATTGGGATTCCAGTTCCCTAGAGTCCCTTTCAAGGGCCTGTTCTCTCTCCCTGGAGGACATTTTATGGGCCGCTATACGTCCAATATATGAACCTCTCAAAAATGCCTTAAATGAATCCCAAACTACTATACCTGGGGCAGACCCTACATTGTCGTTAAAGTAGCCCTCCCACTGAGTCTCCAGATCACCGCAGTCACCCAGCTGGGCCAGCCAAGAGGGGTGCAACTTCCAGTAAGAGTGCCCCCTCTGACTTTCCACAGCAAGAGTCATCAACAGAGGGGAGTGGTCAGAGACCCCTTGAGCCTCGTAGTGGATGTCAATAATCCCAGGGACGAGGGCGGGGGACACCAACATCAGGTCAATCCTGGAGAAGGAGCCATGAGTGCTGGAAAAACAGGAGAACTGACGGACCGCAGGGTGACGAAGCCTCCACACATCTACCCACTGCAAACTATTCAAAAAATCAGCAAACTTGGTAGGAGCACCACCCGCCAGCGCAACCCTCGGGGAGTGCCATCGGTCCAAAGATAAATCTAGGATGTTATTAAAATCGCCCAAGCAAATCACTGGGGTGGTAGGAGAAGGAGCAATGAAAGAAGCAGCCTGCTGCAGCACAGCATATGAAAAAGGAGGGGGGACATACACCGCTAAAATGTAATAGGGCTGGGAACTCAGCTTACACTCCATAAACACAAATCTTCCATACGGGTCAGTTTTAATCGATAACAACTCAAATTGCACTGACTTTTTAATCAGAACCGAGACACCCCTAGAAAAGGAGGAGTGAGAGGCATGGTAAGCCCAACCCACCCAGGCCCGTCGTAAGGACAGTTAACCTATGTCCCTCCAAGTGGGTCTCACTGAGGCATGCAATATCCGGGTCATATTTCTTAATCATATTCAGAACCAGAGATCGTTTGATTTTGTTATTCAGACCTCGGACATTCCATGCCAGAAATTTTAGGTTAATCATGACCCCATGTAAGCTCTATGTACCACCCGGATAGACATCTCCCAAAATATCTCTTGAGAATCAGCATTATTAACACCAGCAACACATGACGTATATGAGCCCCGCGTTATAAACCATTGCATCTGAAATATTAAACATCCTTGCTTCAGAAAATATTTAAATAAGAAAAATAACAAATTAAAGAAAGAAAACCAAAAGCAGCAAAAGGAGGCGCAACTAGCAGCTTCCCAACTAACCGTTCCCTCCCCGTACACCACCCCAAACTCCGGCATACTTATATCCCGAACAATCAACCCAAACTACCAAGCACTAAGAAGGCCTAGATTCTCAACTGAACCTCTAACCCTCTCTAACCAACACCACTTGGACGTAAAAGTCTTGAGCCACCAATGCAAAGGAGGGGGGCTCCCCGATCTTAAATCGTTTCCTCCGGCAGACCAGGCCCCAGGCTCATAGAAACATAGAATTTGTCGGCAGATAAGAACCACTTGGCCCATCTAGTCTGCCCCTTATTTTTTTTTATATTATTTTTTAACACTAACCTTATTTGATCCTTATTTCTTTGTAAGGATATCCTTATGTCTATCCCATGCATGTTTAAATTGCTCTACTGTCTTAGCCTCTACCACCTCTGATGGGAGGCTATTCCACTTGTCCACTACCCTTTCTGTGAAATAATTTTTCCGCAAATTTCCCCTGAACCTCCCCCCCTCCAGTCTCAGTGCATGTCCTCGTGTCCTATTGCTTCTCTTCATTTGGAGAATGTTTCCCTCCTGGACTTTGTTAAAACCCTTCATATATTTGAAAGTTTCTATCATGTCCCCCCTTTCCCTTCTCTGCTCCAAACTATACATATTGAGATTTCTTAGTCTTTCTGGGTATGTTTTGTGATGTAGGCCATGCACCATTTTAGTTGCCCTCCTTTGTACAGTTTCTAATGTATTAATATCCTTTTGAAGATATGGCCTCCAGAACTGAATACAGTATTCTAGATGAGGCCGTACCAATGACCTATACAGTGGCATTATTACTTCTTTCTTTCTGCTGCTGATTCCCCTCCCAATGCAGCCAAGCATCTGACTAGCCTTCCTCATTGCCTTGTTACATTGCTTACCTGCTTTTAAGTCATCTGAAATAGTGACTCCTAGATCCCTTTCCTCCTCAGTAGTTTCCAGTATAGTGCCATTAATACTGTATTTAGCTTTAGGATTTTTGAGACCCAAGTGCATGATTTTGCATTTTTTGGCATTAAACTGTAATTGCCAGACTCTTGACCATTCCTCTAGTCTACCTAGATCCTCAATCATTTGTTTTACCCCACCTGGTGTGTCTACCCTGTTGCATACCTTTGTGTCATCTGCAAAAAGGCATACTTTCCCTTTAATGCCATTTGCAATGTCACCAATAAAGATATTAAAAAGCACTGGTCCAAGTACAGATCCCTGGGGTACCCCACTGGTAACATTTCCCTCCTGTGAATGCACTCCATTTACCACAACTCTCTGTTTTCTATCCTTCAACCAAGATCTTATCCATTCAATAATCCTAATATCCAATCCCAAACTTTCAAGTTTATTTAGCAATCTGCGATGTGGAACTGTGTCAAAAGCCTTACTAAAGTCTAGATAAGCTATATCCATGGCTCCACCTTTATCCATCACTTTAGTCACACAATAAAAAAAGTCAATAAGATTTGTTTGACATGATCTCCCCCCAGTGAATCCATGCTGTTTGGGATCCAGTAAATTGCCGGATTTGAGATAATCTACAACTCTTTCTTTTAAGAGTGTTTCCATCAATTTCCCTACTACTGATGTAAGACTCACTGGTCTGTAGTTGTTTGCCTCTTCCTTGCTTCCACTTTTGTGTAGTGGGACTACGTTTGCTCTTTTCCAGTCCCCTGGAATTTCTCCTGTAGCTAATGACTGGTTGAATAATTCTGTCAATGGTGCTACCAGCACCTCTTTAAGTTCTTTTAATATCCTTGGATGTATCCCATCTGGCCCCATAGATTTGTCCACTTTCAGCTTTGAGAGTTCTGTTAGGACCTTCTCCTCTGTAAATGTACTTGTTTCATTTTCCTGAATATCCCTGCAACTTAACTGTGGCCCCTTCCCCTCTCTTTCAGTAGTAAATACTGAGCAAAAATAATCATTAAGATGATCTGCTATTAAATTGTCTCCTTCAACAAGACTCCCAGTGTCCGTCTTTAGTTTTATAATTCCGACTTTTGTTTTTCTCTTTTCGCTTATATACCTAAAAAAAGTTTTGCCTCCTTTACCCACTGACTGGGCCATTTTCTCCTCAGCTTGTGCCTTTGCACATCTGATTACCTTCTTTGTCTCCTTCTGTCTAACAAGATATATCTTTTTGTCTTCATTATTTTGTGTCTGCTTATATTTCCTAAAAGCCATCTTTTTTGCTCTCACAATATTTGCTACTTCTTTTGCAAACCACACTGGCTTCCTTTTCCTTGTGTTTTTCCTAACAGTTTTGATACAAAGGTCTGTTGCCTTCAATATTGCACATTTGAATGTTTCCCACCTCTCCTGCACTGTTCCCAAGTTCCTCCACTCTGCCAAAGAATCGCTTACACATTTTCCCATCCCTACAAAATCAGCCTTCCTAAAATCCAACACCTTTGTTTTTGTATGGGACGAGTCAGTCTCTGTCTTAATGCTGAACCATACTGCTTGATGATCACTGGATCCCAGGTTTTCACCCACTTTTACGTCCGATAATCTGTCTCCATTTGTAAGTATTAAGTCTAATATTGCGTCTTTCCGAGTGGGCTCCCTCACCAATTGGTGGAGGGATGCTCCCTGAAGGGAATTTAAAATGTTCCTACTTCTAGTGGAACTAGCAACAGACACCTCCCAGTTTACATCAGGAAGATTAAAGTCTCCCATGATTATTACCTCTCCTTTTAATGCCATTTTAGTTATGTCCTGCAATAGGTTCTTGTCAAGTTCCTCTTCCTGACCTGGTGGCCTGTATATCACGCCAATACGAATAATCAACTTTTCCCCTGTTTCTATGGTCACCCAAAGGGCCTCAGTTTTTTCTTCAATACTTTGTATTAATGTAGTATTTATGGCATTTTTTACATACATTGCTACCCCTCCTCCGATTTTTCCAATTCTGTCCTTCCTAAATAAAGTATATCCCGGTATACTTTATTTAGGAAGGACAGAATTGGAAAAATCGGAGGAGGATTAGCAATGTATGTAAAAAATGCCATAAATACTACATTAATACAAAGTATTGAAGAAAAAACTGAGGCCCTTTGGGTGACCTCAACGCAGGAGGTCAGTCCGGAGCCAGTTGCCGAGCACCCGGCGCAAATCTGTCCAGCCATTGGGCCGCCTCTCTAGGGGAATTAAAAAACTTGGTCTCCCCATCCGCCACAACCCGGAGCCTTGAAGGCAACAGCAAGGAGTATGAAATGTTGAGGTCTCGCAGACGCCGTTTAATGGGCATAAACTGGGCACGGTCCTTCTGGACGTCTGCGGCAAAGTCTGGGAAGGCCGACACCTTGACTCCATTGCGGACCAACGGGCCCTTCGTGCGACCCAAGCGGAGAACCGAGTCACGGTCCTTATAGTGCAGGAATTTGGCGATGAAGGTGCGAGGAGGGGCACCAGGAGGTAGCGGCCGAGACGGTATTCTATGTGCTCGCTCACCGTGAATTGGGCCGTAAAGGACTCAGAGCCATACATCTCCTTAAGCCAGGACTCGAGGAAGTCCTCCGGCAGCGAACCCTCTTCTTTCTCAGGCAAGCCTACAAATCTTACATTATTTCTGCGCAGCCGTCCCTCCATGTCTAAGAGCTTGGTCTGGAGGGAGGAAACCTGCTGGGTCACCGTGGATACGGACTGCTTTAGGGGGCCACACATATCTTCCAGGTTGGAGACCCGTGTCTCCGCCTCACCCACTCTCTCTCGGATACGCTGAACATCTTGTCGGAGCAAGGAGAGATCGCACTGCACCTTCTCCATCTTATCGGAGAGACGCCGTTCACTGCCAGCTATAGCCTCCAGCACTTGTTGAATAGACGGCGCCTCCGCTGCCTCCGGGGAATTGACAGCAGACTCAGGAGGGGAGGTTGAGTGTGTTGGAGAGGCTCCATGAGAAGGAGCCGTTGTTACCTTGAGATTGGATTGTCTTGCAAATCTTTCTAGTTTGGCCGCGGCCGCACTCTGGCCGCCCTTAACCATATTGGACAGGAGCAGTCACACTCACCCCAAGTTAGGGTTACAGTATAGAAGTGTAATTAGAAGGCGGCTGCAGCAAGGGTGTGTATAATCAGTGGCGGGAACCAACCATGCCCGGTCTGTAGGTCAAAATATCAATGGATAGGAAGCACAGGCTTATGTAAAAGTAATTACATGCAGAATTCTTGGCGCAACATTTAAAGACAAAGACTGATGTCAGACTGAAAATAACATTTAATATCAAGTTAAAAAAGTTTAATAAGCATAAAATTAAATTAAAAAATGATAAGTTCATTCAATGGATATAGGCCCTCATTCCGAGTTGTTCGCTCGTTCTTTTTCATCGCATCGCAGTGAAAATCCGCTTAGTACGCATGCGCAAAGTTCGCACTGCGACTGCGCCAAGTAACTTTACTATGAAGAAAGTATTTTTACTCACGGCTTTTTCTTCGCTCCGGCGATCGTAATGTGATTGACAGGAAATGGGTGTTACTGGGCGGAAACACGGCGTTTCAGGGGCGTGTGGCTGAAAACGCTACCGTTTCCGGAAAAAACGCAGGAGTGGCCGGAGAAACGGTGGGAGTGCCTGGGCGAACGCTGGGTGTGTTTGTGACGTCAACCAGGAACGACAAGCACTGAACTGATCGCACAGGCAGAGTAAGTCTGGAGCTACTCTGAAACTGCTAAGTAGTTAGTAATCGCAATATTGCGAATACATCGGTCGCAATTTTAAGAAGCTAAGATTCACTCCCAGTAGGCGGCGGCTTAGCGTGTGTAACTCTGCTAAATTCGCCTTGCGACCGATCAACTCGGAATGAGGGCCATAGTCCACTCTGTAATGAACCAATTCAAAATTAAAAGTCAATGCCTCAACGGCAAAAATTGTCCTGAGACCTGGTATCCTTAGCCAAATAGGCTTTATGATGTATTTTATTAAACCAGTCTATAGCAGTATTCCAACGGTACAGCCTCTTGTCTTTCTACACTTTGCTCTGTAAATAGCTTAATCCACATTGGGAACTTTTCCGCAGCATACAGTCATATAGATAACTTTATGGGGGTAAATCCACTATTTTCTGGTGACACTTTAGCCGATTACAGCGCTCATGTACCTGTTACTGGTAGTATGGTGGATCCCCCGTCTCTGCCGTCCTCGTTCCCCTCTGATAATGTCAGCCGCCTCCCAGACAAGTAAAAGTAACAGTACGGACGGGAATATCCTGCCGTAAATTCCGGGAGGCAAAAGTAGGATATTGGTGTGCGGTACACTGTAGGATATTAGTGCAGTACAGCAGTGTAGTCAGTTCCAATCTATATGCAGCTCCTGTGTGGTAGAATGGAAGAGCTGTGCAGTGGAAGTAGCTGACTTTGCCTCCAATCCCAGGTGGAGTTTAGCATATTTATTAAGAGATTAAGAATGGGAGAGATCAACATGTAGTGAGGACCCAGTGTGCAGAGACAGTTCACAGGGCACATGAGAATCCCCTTCAAATGAATGTAGCCTTTCCAAGCATGGATATTAGCCCAGAGCAGTGGGGCCGTCTGTATGAGCTTCTCCCAAAATGGCCGCTGTGTCCCTTCCCCTTCCCTAGGAGTACCTGTTTCTTCTCCGGGTATCGGGGCTCCGGGCCGCAGCTTGTCGTGGAGAGGAGAGGCAGCTTCCACCTCCCAGTCGTCCCGGGGTGTCTGGCGGCAGCGGCAGCCGCCGCTCGAGCTCCGGGTGTCATGCGGCCGAGGGAGCCGAAATTGAGGCCGGGGATCCGGAGGAGGCACAGGCCGCAGGGCCGGAAGTCAGCCGTCGTCGCCCCACGAGTCCCGGAGACTGCGAAGGAGGATGCCCGCCGGTGCCCAGCAGTATGAGGGAGGTATTCAGCCTGGGTAGGGACACCAGAGGGGGTCAGGATGGATGAAAGGATTATTGCAGCCGGGGAGCTCCCAAGATCCGCAACCTACTCCTTAGCTGCCGTGGCCACGCCCTCCCTCCACTGTGGTTTAATGTGCGTAAGGGGCTCTTCTGCGGCATAATGTATTAGCGGCTCTACTGTGTATAACATGTATAAGGAGCTCTACTGTTTGGTGTAATGTGTATAAGGGACACTACTGCAGGGCTTGACAAATCCCAGGGGCCAAGTCGCCATGGCCCCTAGATTTTGCTGCCTGGCTACCAGATTATGCAGGGAGGGAGGAAGCAGCTCCTCTTCAGCCCCAGCAGAGATTTGTGGTTGTACCTGTATTATGGTGGCCATTTCATGCACAGGAGTGCACTGACTGCTGTGCCTGTCCGTCCCAACCTGCCCTGACTGATGAGCCTGTCCATCCTAGCCTGTGCTGCATACTGTCTTCAAACTCCATCTGCATAGAGTTCTCCAATAAGAGAGCCTATACATGGCTGGGGATTGTGGCTTCGGAAGAGGTAGTAATGTGGCCACAAGGCGGGGGGAATTGTATGCCCAGAGTGTGACTGCGAAGGGGTGGTTTGCCTGGAGGTACCCACTTAGTTGTGAGGCTGTGGGGGTTGGTTGCCCAGGGGTGTTAGCTTCTCATTGTGACCGTGATGGGGGGGGGGAGGTTGTTGTTTGCCCGGGTGGTAACTGCACAGCAGGGTGGCTGGGGAGGGCTGGTTTGTCTGGAGGGACCCCTATAGTAATGTGTCCATTGGGGATGGTTTGCCTGGGGGTGGGGAGAAGCTGCACAGTAATGTGGCTGTCGGGTTCAGTTATTTTAGGTTGTTTTTTTTTTTTCAGGTGTGGGGGGAGTGGTCTGGCTCCTACACTTTCAGCCTGGCTCCTAGATTTTAGAAAAAATTGTCAAGCCGTGCACTACTGTGTGGTGTAGTGTGAATTGGTACTATTCTGTGTCCATGCTCCTTCCCCATGAGTCACACCCCTATATTTCTGGCCACTGTCCCTATTTTTTATATGGGGGAGAGGGGTCACCAATTCTCTTCTGGCACAGGGCACAAAAATGTCTAGTTATGGCTCTGACTCCTATTATTACGGCCATGGCACCAGCGCTGTCCTCTTTTAACAACTGTCTCTTTGCAGGAGTGTAAAGAAAAAAAAAGAGCGAATGCTGCCTATTGTTACAGTGTATGGCCCATCTATTCTATTGGCCGCTCTCCCCCTGATGCAGCAGCAGGACCTGCTTCCTCCTGAGTCCTGGTTAGCATCTCACTATAGCAATGCTTGCACATAGACACTGTGGCAAAGCCATAATCAATACCTGGACTAACATTTTCCCTGTGTTCTGTTGCCAGACCAAAGGCCAGCTTCAACTTTGTATAATTTATTAGTCTCAAACAAACCAAATTATAGCTTGGTACACACTTGAGCGACAGGCATTCGTTCTGACATTGGAATGAATGCCCCGTCAGCCCAGATTGCCCGTACATACTGGAACTATGTTAATGAAAGACTAAACACGTTCCGTCCTTCATTAGCATACTACAGGACGCTAGCGATATTGTCAGGTTTGATGTGCAGCACATGAAACCTGATGACGTCGCTAGAGACTGCGGACACCGTATATCAGGCATACACACTGCCCGATAAGCGCAGAGACATGAGCTATATGTCGTAACGATCAGCCGCATCAGATGACGTATCGCTCAGTGTGTAACCCAGCTTAAGAAGCACACTCCCAAAAACTGCTATCACTGCTTGTATAAGGGTCAGTGAATAAGAAACGCCATTCAATTATATAGTGCTGTGTTTTCGCGTTTGCGAGTGCGAAAACACATGTTTTTCGCATGGAAAGAGGTGTGAAAAAACAGGTAACTGAAATACCCTGAATAAAAAAATCGCAATAAAACGGTGTTTGCCGCAATTTTTTTACAGCAAAAATAGACTGCAGGTAATTGAATTCCTCGCAAGTATTACTTGAAAATACTGGTGCGTATAACTTGTCTGTATTCCGAGGGTTCTCACCATGCTTGTATGGGCTTCCTGCAAGTGCTCTGGTTTCCTGCACTCCATATACATACTGGTAGGCGTATTGGCTTCTGACAGAATTCCCCATAGTGTAGTTTTATATAAGCACTTCATAATATTACAGCATGCAAATAACTGTACAGTATATAAATAACTGTTAATTAGTATTTATTACACAAAATACATTATTTCATTTTGTGTCACCGTAAGAAACAAGATCAGTATTTTGAAAAGCAGGAATGTTATTTTGCGCAGTTGAACATGACACTACCATCCATTTACGTACAGGTTTAGCAGGTTTTACAAAAGATCCCTGTATCTGGAACAGTGCTGATTTCTGTAATATTATTCTCTGAAAGAATGTTAAACACACTTGTTTCATTGAAATCCTTTAAAGCTGAATAGACAAGGCAAGAAGGTAGGTCATAAGGATTTAACAAAAAAATGAGTTTAATACAAATTCAAATGTTAAAGATTCAGTGCATTTTCTTCTTATAGCAGATTGTATAAACCGAAGTACAGTATTTGATCTTTACATGTGGACCGGGATTTCCCAGCAGGCCTTCAGAGTAAATTCATCAGGAGCCTGAAGACCACGAAAATACTGCAGACAATGGAAAACACTGTTACATTCATGCTTGACGGCAAACAGAAGCTGAATACATTACTGTACTGTGCCATCACATATAGCTAGTGCTTCCATAGGTCCCTGTTTTCCAGGAAACAACTGTTTTTTCTAACAAAATATGTAACTCTCAAAATATTTTTTTCTGTAATGTAATATCCTGATGAAACCAAATAATATATGTGTATTAAATGTAGCAAAGGTAAAAAATAAGATTTTACTTACCGATAAATCTATTTCTCGTAGTCCGTAGTGGATGCTGGGGACTCCGTCAGGACCATGGGGAATAGCGGCTCCGCAGGAGACAGGGCACAAAAAGTAAGCTTTTAGGATCACATGGTGTGTACTGGCTCCTCCCCCTATGACCCTCCTCCAAGCCTCAGTTAGGTACTGTGCCCGGACGAGCGTACACAATAAGGAAGGATCTTGAATCCCGGGTAAGACTCATACCAGCCACACCAATCACACCGTACAACCTGTGATTTGAACCCAGTTAACAGTATGATAACAACGAAGGAGCCTCTGAAAAGATGGCCCACAACAATAACAACCCGATTTTTGTAACAATAATTATGTACAAGTAATGCAGACAATCCGCACTTGGGATGGGCGCCCAGCATCCACTACGGACTACGAGAAATAGATTTATCGGTAAGTAAAATCTTATTTTCTCTAACGTCCTAGTGGATGCTGGGGACTCCGTCAGGACCATGGGGATTATACCAAAGCTCCCAAACGGGCGGGAGAGTGCGGATGACTCTGCAGCACCGAATGAGAGAAACTCCAGGTCCTCCTCAGCCAGGGTATCAAATTTGTAGAATTTTACAAACGTGTTCCCCCCTGACCACGTAGCTGCTCGGCAAAGTTGTAAAGCCGAGACCCCTCGGGCAGCCGCCCAAGATGAGCCCACCTTCCTTGTGGAATGGGCATTTACAGATTTTGGCTGTGGCAGGCCTGCCACAGAATGTGCAAGCTGAATTGTACTACAAATCCAACGAGCAATAGTCTGCTTAGAAGCAGGAGCACCCAGCTTTTTGGGTGCATACAATATAAACAGCAAGTCAGACTTTCTGACTCCAGCCGTCCTGGAATTATATATATATATATATATATATATATATATATATATATATATATATATTTTCAGGGCCCTGACAACGTCTAGCAACTTGGAGTCCTCCAAGTCCCTAGTAGCCGCAGGCACCACAATAGGTTGTTTCAGGTGAAACGCTGACACCACCTTAGGAAGAAACTGGGGACAAGTCCGCAGTTCTGCCCTGTCCGAATGGAAAATTAAATATGGGCTTTTGTAAGACAAAGCCGCCAATTCTGACAATCGCCTGGCCGAGGCCAGGGCCAACAGCATGGTCACTTTCCATGTGAGATATTTCAAATCCACAGATTTGAGCGGTTCAAACCAATATGATTTGAGGAATCCCAACACTACGTTGAGATCCCACGGTGCCACTGGAGGCACAAAAGGGGCTGTATATGCAATACTCCCTTGACAAACGTCTGGACTTCAGGAACCGAAGCCAATTCTTTCTGGAAGAAAATCTACAGGGCCGAAACTTGAACCTTAATGGACCCCAATTTGAGGCTCATAGACACTCCTGTTTGCAGGAAGTGCAGAAATCGACCTAGTTGAAATTTCTTCGTGGGGCCTTCCTGGCCTCACCCACGCAACATATTTTTACCACATGTGGTGATAACGTTGTGCGGTCACCTCCTTCCTGGCTTTGACCAGGGTAGGTATGACCTCTTCCGAAATGCCTTTTCCCTTAGGATCCGGCGTTCAACCGCCATGCCGTCAAACGCAGCCGCGGTAAGTCTTGGAACAGACATGGTACTTGCTGAAGCAAGTCCCTTCTTAGCTCCCGAGGCCATTAGTCCTCTGTGAGCATATCTTGAAGTTCCGGGTACCAAGTCCCTCTTGGCCAATCCGGAGCCACGAGTATAGTTCTTACTCCTCTACGTCTTATAATTCTCAATACCTTGGTTATGAGAAGCAGAGGAGGGAACACATACACCGACTGTTACACCCACGGTGTTACCAGGACGTCCACAGCTATCGCCTGAAGGTCTCGTGACCTGGCGCAATACCTGTCCCGTTTTTTGTTCGGGCGGGACGCCATCATGTCCACCTTTGGTCTTTCCCAACGGTTCACAATCATGCGGAAAACTTCCCGATGAAGTTCCCACTCTCCCGGGTGGAGGTCGTGCCTGCTGAGGAAGTCTGCTTCCCAGTCGTCCACTCCCGGAATGAACACTGCTGACAGTGCTATCACATGATTTTCCGCCTAGTGAAAAATCCTTGCAGTTTTGCCACTGCCCTCCTGCTTCTTGTGCCGCCCTTTCTGTTTACGTGGGCGACTGCCGTGATGTTATCCCACTGGATCAATACCGGCTGACCTTGAAGCAGAGGTCTTGCTAAGCTTAGAGCATTATAAATTTGCTCTTAGCTCCAGTATATTTATGTGGAGAGAATTCTCCAGACTTGATCACACTCCCTGGAAATTTTTTCCCTGTGTGACTGCTCCCCAGCCTCTCAGGCTGGCCTCCGTGGTCACCAGCATCCAATCCTGAATGCCGAATCTGCGGCCCTCTAGAAGATGAGCACTCTGTAATCACCACAGGAGAGACACCCTTGTCCTTGGATATAGGGTTATCCGCTGATGCATCTGAAGATGCGATCCGGACCATTTGTCCAGCAGATCCCACTGAAGAGTTCTTGCGTGAAATCTGCCGAATGGAATCGCTTCGTAATAAGCCACCATTTTTACCAGGACTCTTGTGCAATGATGCACTGACACTTTTCCTGGTTTTAGGAGGATCCCGATTAGCTCGGATAACTCCCTGGCTTTCTCCTCTGGGAGAAACACCTTTTTCTGGACTGTGTCCAGAATCATCCCTAGGACCAGCAGACGTGTCGTCGGAACAACTGCGGTTTTGGAATATTTAGAATCCACCCGTGCTGTCGTAGAACTACTTGAGATAGTGCTACTCCGACCTCCAACTGTTCTCTGGACCTTGTTCTTATCAGGAGGTCGTCCATTTTCTTTGAAGACGAATCCTCATTTCGGTCATTACCTTGGTAAGGACCCGGGGTGCCTTGGACAATCCAACGGCATCGTCTGAAACTGATAGTGACAGTTCTGTACCACGAACCTGAGGTACCCTTGGTGAGAAAGGCAAATTTTGGGACATGGAGGTAAGCATCCCTGATGTCCCGGGACACCATATAGTCCCCTTCTTCCCGGTTCGCTATCACTGCTCTGAGTGACTGCCTCTGGATTTGAACCTTTGTAAGTGTTCAAATATTTCAGATTTAGAATAGGTCTCACCTAGCCTTCTGGCTTCAGTACCACCATATAGTGTGGAATAATACCCCTTTCCTTGTTGTAGGAGGGGTAATTTTATTATCACCTGCTGGGAATACAGCTTGTGAATTGTTTTCAATACTGCCTCCCTGTCGGAGGGAGACATTGGTACAGCAGACTACAGGAACCTGCGAGGGGGAAACGTCTCGACATTCCAATCTGTACCCCTTGGATACTACTTGTAGGATCCAGGGGTCCTGTACGGTCCCAGCGTCATGCTGAGAACTTGGTAGAAGCGGTGGAGGGCTTCTGTTCCTGGGAATGGGCTGCCTGCTGCAGTCTTCTTCCCTTTCCTCTATCCCTGGGCAGATATGACTCTTATAGGGACGAAAGGACTGAGGCTGAAAAGACGGTGTCTTTTTCTGCAGAGATGTGACTTAGGGTAAAAAACGGTGGATTTTCCAGCAGTCGCCGTGGCCACCAGGTCCCATGGACCGACCCCAAATAATTCCTCCCCTTTATACGGCAATACATCTTTGTGCCGTTCGGAATCTGCATCACCTGACCACTGTCGTGTCCATAAACATCTTCTTGCAGATATGGACATCGCATTTACTCTTGATGCCAGAGTGCAAATATCCCTCTGCGCATCTCGCATATATAGAAATGCATCCTTTAAATGCTCTATAGTCAATAAAATACTGTCCCTGTCAAGGGTATCAATATTTTTAGTCAGGGAATCCGACCAAGCCACCTCAGCTCTGCACATCCAGGCTGAGGCGATCGCTGGTCGCAGTATAACACCAGCATGTGTGTGTATACTTTTTAGGATATTTTCCAGCCTCCTATCAGCTGGCTCCTTAAGTACGGCCCTATCTGTAGATGGTACCGCCACTTGTTCTGATAAGCATGTGAGCGCCTTATCCACCCTAAGGGGTGTTTCCCAACGCGCCCTAACTTCTGGCGGGAAAGGGTATACCGCCAATAATTTTCTATCGGGGGAAACCCACGCATCATCACACACTTCATTTAATTTATCTGATTCAGGAAAAACTACAGGTAGTTTTTTCACATCCCACATAATACCCTTTTTTGTGGTACTTGTAGTATCAGAAATATGTAACACCTCCTTCATTGCCCTTAACGTGTGGCCCTAAAGGAAAATACGTATGTTTCTTCACCGTCGACACTGAAATCAGTGTCCGTGTCTGAGTCTGTGTCGACCGACTGAGGTAAATGGGCGTTTTACAGCCCCTGACGGTGTTTGAGACGCCTGGACAGGTACTAATTTGTTCGCCGGCCGTCTCATGTCGTCAACCGGCTTGCAGCGTGTTGACATTATCACGTAATTCCATAAATAAGCCATCCATTCCGGTGTCGACTCCCTAGAGAGTGACATCACCATTACAGGCAATTTGCTCCGCCTCCTCACCAACATTTTCCTCATACATGTCGACACACACGTACCGACATACAGCACACACATAGGGAATGCTCTGATAGAGGACAGGACCCACTAGCCCTTTGGGGAGACAGAGGGAGAGTTTGCCAGCACACACCAAAACGCTATAATTATACAGGGACAACCTTTATATAAGTGTTCCTCCCTTATAGCATTTTAATATATATTCATATCGCCAAATCAGTGCCCCCCCTCTCTGTTTTAACCCTGTTTCTGTAGTGCAGTGCAGGGGAGAGCATGGGAGCCTTCCCACCAGCATTTCTGTGAGGGAAAATGGCGCTGTGTGCTGAGGAGAATAGGCCCCGCCCCCTTTTCGGCGGGCTTCTTCTCCGGAGTCTGTGATATCTGGCAGGGGTTAAATACATCCATATAGCCTCAAGGGCTATATGTGATGTATTTTTCGCCATACAGGTATTATACATTGCTGCCCAGGGCGCCCCCCCCCGCGCCCTGCACCCTCCGTGACCGCTGTGTGAAGTGTGCTGACAACAATGGCGCACAGCTGCAGTGCTGTGCGCTACCTGATGAAGACTGAAAGTCTTCTGCCGCCTGGTTCCGGACCTCTTCAATCTTCAGCATCTGCAAGGGGGGTCGGCGGCGCGGCTCCGGGACGAACCCCAGGGCGAGACCTGTGTTCCGACTCCCTCTGGAGCTAATGGTGTCCAGTAGCCTAAGAAGCCAATCCATCCTGCACGCAGGTGAGTTCACTTCTCTCCCCTAAGTCCCTCGATGCAGTGAGCCTGTTGCCAGCAGGACTCACTGAAAATAAAGAACCTAAAAACTTTTTCTAAGCAACTCTTTAAGAGAGCCACCTAGATTGCACCCTGCTCGGACGGGCACAAAAACCTAACTAAGGCTTGGAGGAGGGTCATAGGGGGAGGAGCCAGTACACACCATGTGATCCTAAAAGCTTACTTTTTGTGCCCTGTCTCCTGCGGAGCCGCTATTCCCCATGGTCCTGACGGAGTCCCCAGCATCCACTAGGACGTTAGAGAAACATTAAATAAATTGGTGCAGCGCTGCCTAAACTATGGTAAATTACTATTACACAAAGTTACGTAGTAATTAACCTAAACTGATCGATTCTATTCTAAGCAAGAGGCGATGGGGCAGATGAAGAACTGATTGCAAGTCGCCCATAATTACATGGACCTTCACCCTTATTGTATGTTGAGTTGTGCGCATCCATGCAATTGCATCAGCACTATCCATGCGCCTGGTTTTATAGCCATCATCATTATTAGTGCAAGCTTGCACCAGCCCTATTCCTGGTGGAAAAGATACATATGAAAACAGGTGTATCTATGCATAGCAAAATCCGATGACGCTTCATCTCTGAACTTGGCCTATGCGTGAACACCCCACTACACCAAGTTATGCCCCTTTAACTGCCAGCAGTGATGGATCTGGGTTGTGTCCGACTTTGGATCATTCGTAGATGAGTTTGCTGGGCTTCAGAGCATGAGCAGAGTGAAAACATGATCCTTTCACAGTACCAATATTTGCATAACATGTAGGCATAACCACTATGAAACTGCATTATCTAAATGCTGCAATATGGTTCAGGGGCTACTGTAGGGTGACAGCCCTGCACCAGTTTACAAAAATGCTTTATAGGATAAGGTTATCTAGGTCATTTAACACAGGACAGAGATGAATTCATTATCAGAAATGCATGCCTGGGCAACACAACTTTTTTTGGCTGCTATACAAGCACTGGGTGTGATGTAGAATGAGTACTACAGCAATCTGCATAATGTGGGGTGGGAAAGGGCGCTGTGACATAGCCGAGTAAGCTCAAGGTGTACTTACACAAAATGCAGCTCCTGCAGACATGCAAAGACATGCATTCACATCTGTTAGGAGGCTACAGGGCATGTGACCATACTTACTGATGAAGAGGCCTTCTCCTAAACCAGCCATATGCAGTATGCTCTGAACTTGTGCTGAGTGGTTACATTGGGTGCTTCTCTGGGTGTAGGCTAACCTCCTATGACACCAGGTTTCCCTAGTGAAACCTAAATATATGGTAGAGTATATGTGGGTGTGTCATATGGATGGCACTACCCAGTTAAACCAATGTAGTCGTGAAGTGTTAATGCTCATAACAGAAGTTGATTATAGCAGTGAAGTATAATAAAACAATAGGTATTTATTTTTTCAAAATACAAATGTGATAAAATGTTCTTACAAGGCTCTAAAACAAATAGCATATGGATAAGAGCAATATGAAAACATTCACAATAAAACAATGTAAAAGAGATGGCTCTCTTTAAAAGTGAAAGTAATCTAAAATAGTGACACAGTTGGTGAGTCAAATTAGGGGTGGATCATACCGCAACTGGTGTGGAGGAGCCGCAGATGTGGCTGAAATGTATGCAGTGTTCTCAGTTATACCCTGCATATGGCCCATGTGCTTGTACCAGAGGTGGTTGTCCGATCCCAATGGGTAGTTTTCTAGGTGACACAGGTGGAGTACGCAGGCGCGTTTTGAGACACAGCAGGTGTCTTCTTCAAGGCTTATACTAACCCGTGGCTGTGGGCTCCTTATAGAGCAGACTTCTATAATCAACTTCTGTTGTGAACATTAACACTTCATGACTACATTGGTTTAACTGGGCAGAGCAATCCATATGACACACCCACATATACTCTACCACAGTGGTTCTCAAACTCGGTCCTCAGGACCGCACACAGTGCATGTTTTGCAGGTAACCCAGCAGGTGCACAGGTGTATTAATTACTCACTGACACATTTTAAAAGGTCCACAGGTGGAGCTAATTATTTCACTTGCGATTCTGTGAGGAGACCTGCAAAACATGCACTGTGTGGGGTCCTGAGGACCGAGTTTGAGAACCTGTGCTCTACCACATATGCCGTATGCTGCTGATGTGGAAGCGTCTCAAGATATATATGGCTCTGCATATGGGTGGGCCTACACTATTTTCCCTTTTAGTTATATGTGACCACTGTGCCAACAACTCTGCATCAGAACCACTACTTTTGGTTGCGTTTCTTGAACACCAAGGCACCATCATTTCAGGTAGTGTCAAATACTCCATTGCATATAACTGCCTTAGGCAGCATCGTAACATAATAGAAACCATGTAGGTCACTATACTGGAATATATTCCAATTTATATGTTGTCACCTTTTATGTTGGAGAGTTGCCCAGGCTGAGTGTAGGAGATAGATGCCCTTTTACTATAAAGTATATTGTATATTTCTGCTATTGATAGCACACATCTGAGGAGGCAATCCATACTTGGTAATATCAGGTAAATATAAGGGACTCACCTAATTCCAGCAACCAGACCAGCTGGCATTACTTTACGTGATCGATTGTACCTGAGCCCCATTATTACAGCCAGAGAACCTGCAGCAACTACAGAAAATAAGAATTTACTTACCGATAATTCTATTTCTCGGAGTCCGTAGTGGATGCTGGGGTTCCTGAAAGGACCATGGGGAATAGCGGCTCCGCAGGAGACAGGGCACAAAAGTAAAGCTTTTACAGGTCAGGTGGTGTGTACTGGCTCCTCCCCCTATGACCCTCCTCCAGACTCCAGTTAGGTACTGTGCCCGGACGAGCGTACACAATAAGGGAGGATTTTGAATCCCGGGTAAGACTCATACCAGCCACACCAATCACACCGTACAACTTGTGATCTAAACCCAGTTAACAGTATGATAACAGAGGAGCCTCTGAAAGATGGCTTCCTAAACAATAACCCGAATTAGTTAACAATAACTATGTACAAGTATTGCAGATAATCCGCACTTGGGATGGGCGCCCAGCATCCACTACGGACTCCGAGAAATAGAATTATCGGTAAGTAAATTCTTATTTTCTCTATCGTCCTAAGTGGATGCTGGGGTTCCTGAAAGGACCATGGGGATTATACCAAAGCTCCCAAACGGGCGGGAGAGTGCGGATGACTCTGCAGCACCGAATGAGAGAACTCCAGGTCCTCCTTTGCCAGGGTATCAAATTTGTAAAAATTTACAAACGTGTTCTCCCCTGACCACGTAGCTGCTCGGCAGAGTTGTAATGCCGAGACCCCTCGGGCAGCCGCCCAAGATGAGCCCACCTTCCTTGCGGAATGGGCCTTAACAGATTTAGGCTGTGGCAGGCCTGCCACAGAATGTACAAGTTGAATTTTGTTACAAAACCAACGAGCAATCGACTGCTTAGAAGCAGGTGCACCCAACTTGTTGGGTGCATACAGTATAAACAGCGAGTCAGATTTTCTGACTCCAGCCGTCCTTTAAATGTATATTTTTAAGGCTCTGACAACGTCCAACAACTTGGAGTCCTTCAAGTCGTCTGTAGCCGCAGGCACTACAATAGGCTGGTTCAGGTGAAACGCTGATACCACCTTAGGGAGAAAATGCGGACGCGTCCGCAGCTCTGCCCTATGTCGAATGGAAAATTAAATAAGGGCTTTTATAAGACAAAGCCGCCAGTTCAGATACTCTCCCGGCCGAAGCCAGGGCCAGTAACATAGTCACTTTCCATGTGAGATATTTCAAATCCACATTCTTTAGTGGTTCAAACCAATTGGATTTGAGGAAATCTAAAACTACATTTAGATCCCACGGTGCCACCTTAGGCACCACAGGAGGCTGTATATGCAGTACTCCTTTGATAAAAATCTGGACCTCAGGGACTGAGGCCAATTCTTTGTGGAAGAATATTGATAGGGCCGAAATTTGAACCTTAATAGATCCCAATTTGAGACCCATAGACAATCCTGATTGCAGGAAATGTAGGAAAACGACCCAGTTGAAATTCCTCCATCGGAGCACTCCGCTGCTCGCACCACGCAACATATTTTCGCCAAATACGGCGATAATGCTTCGCGGTGACTTCCTTCCTTGCCTTTATCAAGGTAGGAATGACTTCTTCTGGAATGCCTTTTCCTTTTAGGATCTGGCATTCAACGCCATGCCGTCAAACGCAGCCGCGGTAAGTCTTGAAAAAGACAAGGACCCTGCTGAAGCAGGTCCCTTCTCAGAAGTAGAGGCCACGGATCGTCCGTGACCATCTCTTGAAGTTCCGGGTACCAAGTCCTTCTTGGCCAATCCGGAGCCACTAGTCTTACTCCTCTTTGCCGTATAATCCTCAATACCTTTGGTATGAGAGGCAGAGGAGGAAACACATATACCGACTGGTACACCCAAGGTGTTACCAGCGCGTCCACAGCTATTGCCTGCGGATCTCTTGACCTGGCGCAATACCTGTCCAGTGTTTTGTTGAGGCGAGACGCCATCATGTCCACCATTGGTTTTACCCAACGGTTTAATAGCATGTGGAAAACTTCTGGATGAAGTCCCCACTCTCCCGGGTGAAGGTCGTGTCTGCTGAGGAAGTCTGCTTCCCAGTTGTCCACGCCCGGGATGAATACTGCTGACAGTGCTATCACGTGATTCTCCGCCCAGCGAAGGATCCTGGCAGCTTCTGCCATTGCCCTCCTGCTTCTTGTGCCGCCCTGTCTGTTTACATGGGCGACTGCCGTGATGTTGTCCGACTGGATCAACACCGGTCTTCCTTGAAGCAGAGGTTCCGCCTGGCTTAGAGCATTGTAGATTGCTCTTAGTTCCAGAATGCTTATGTGAAGAGACTTTTTCAGGCTCGACCACACTCCCTGGAAATTTCTTCCCTGTGTGACTGCTCCCCAGCCTCTCAGGCTGGCATCCGTGGTCACCAGGATCCAATCCTGCATGCCGAATCTGCGGCCCTCCAATAGATGAGCCTCCTGCAACCACCACAGAAGGGATACCCTTGTCCTCGGCGACAGGGTTATCCGCAGGTGCATCTGAAGATGCGACCCTGACCATTTGTCCAACAGATCCCTTTGCATGGAATCTGCCGAAAGGGATTGCTTCGTAAGAAGCTACCATTTTTTCCCAGGACTCTTGTGCATTGATGTACAGACACCTTTCCTGGTTTTAGGAGGTTCCTGACCAGGTCAGATAACTCCTTGGCTTTTTCTTCGGGAAGAAAAACCTTTTTCTGAACTGTGTCCAGAATCATCCCCAGGAACAGCAGACGAGTTGTCGGCATTAATTGGGATTTTGGAATATTCAGAATCCATCCGTGCTGCTTTAGCACCTCTTGAGATAGTGCTAAACCCATCTCTAGCTGTTCTCTGGACCTTGCCCTTATTAGGAGATCGTCCAAGTATGGGATAATTAATACGCCTTTTCTTCGAAGAAGAAATATTATCTCGGCCATTACCTTTGTAAAGACCCGAGGTGCCGTGGACAAACCAAACGGCAGCGTCTGAAACTGATAGTGACAGTTTTGTACAACGAACCTGAGGTACCCCTGGTGTGAGGGGTAATTGGAACGTGGAGATACGCATCCTTGATGTCCAAGGATACCATAAAGTCCCCTTCTTCCAGGTTCGCTATCACTGCTCTGAGTGACTCCATCTTGAACTTGAACTTCTTTATGTATAGGTTCAAGGACTTCAGATTTAGAATAGGCCTTACCGAGCCATCCGGCTTCGGTACCACAAATAGAGTGGAATAATACCCCTTCCCTTGTTGTAGAAGAGGTACCTTGACTATCACCTGCTGAGAATACAGCTTGTGAATGGCTTCCAAAACCGTCTCCCTTTCTGAGGGGGACGTTGGTAAAGCAGACTTCAGGAAACGGCGAGGTGGCTCTGTCTCTAATTTCAACCTGTACCCCTGAGATATTATCTGCAGGATCCAGGGATTTACCTGCGAGTGAGCCCACTGCGCGCTGTAATTTTTGAGACGACCGCCTACCGCCCCCGAGTCCGCTTGCGAAGCCCCAGCGTCATGCTGAGGCTTTTGTAGAAGCCGGGGAGGGCTTCTGTTCCTGGGAAGGAGCTGCCTGTTGCTGTCTCTTCCCTCGTCCTCTGCCTCGTGGCAGATATGAATAGCCCTTTGCTCTCTTATTTTTAAAGGAACGAAAGGGCTGCGGTTGAAAGGTCGGTGCCTTTTTCTGTTGGGGAGTGACTTGAGGTAGAAAGGTGGATTTCCCGGCCGTAGCCGTGGCCACCAAATCCGATAGACCGACCTCAAATAACTCCTCTACGCATCGCCTGTCCACTGTCGTGTCCATAAAGCTCTTCTGGCCGAAATGGACATAGCACTTACCCGTGATGCCAGTGTGCAGATATCTCTCTGTGCATCACGCATATAAAGAAATGCATCCTTTATTTGTTCTAACGACAGTAAAATATTGTCCCTGTCCAGGGTATCAATATTTTCGATCAGGGACTCTGACCAAACTACCCCAGCACTGCACATCCAGGCAGTCGCAATAGCTGGTCGTAGTATAACACCTGCATGTGTGTATATACCTTTTTGGATATTTTCCATCCTCCTATCTGATGGATCTTTAAGTGCGTCCGTCTCAGGAGAGGGTAACGCCACTTGTTTTGATAAGCGTGTTAGCGCTTTGTCCACCCTAGGAGGTGTTTCCCAGCGCTCCCTAACCTCTGGCGGGAAAGGGTATAAAGCCAATAACTTCTTTGAAATTAGCAGTTTTTTATCGGGGCACCCCACGCTTCATCACACACGTCATTTAATTCTTCTGATTCGGTAAAAACTACTGGTAGTTTTTTCACACCCCACATAATACCCTGTTTAGTGGTACCTGTAGTATCAGCTAAATGTAACATCTCCTTTATTGCCAAAATCATATAACGTGTGGCCCTACTGGAAAATACGGTTGATTCGTCACCTTCACCACCGGAATCAGTGCCTGTGTCTGGGTCTGTGTCGACCGACTGAGGCAAGGGACGTTTTACAGCCCCTGACGGTGTTTGAGGCGCCTGGACAGACACTAATTGAGTGTCCGGCCGCCTCATGTCGGCAAACGACTGCTTAAGCGAGTTGACGCTATCCCGTAATTCCACAAATAAAGGCATCCATTCTGGTGTCGACCCCCTAGGAGGTGACATCCTCATATTTGGCAATTGCTCCGCCTCCACACCAATAACGTCCTCATACATGTCGACACACACGTACCGACACACAGCAGACACACAGGGAATGCTCTATACGAAGACAGGACCCACTAGCCCTTTGGGGAGACAGAGGGAGAGTCTGCCAGCACACACCAAAAAGCGCTATATATGACAGGGATAGCCTTATGATTAAGTGCTCCCTTATAGCTGCTTTTATATTAATATATTGCCATTTATTCTGCCCCCCCTCTCTGTTATACCCTGTTTCTGTAGTGCAGTGCAGGGGAGAGACCTGGGAGCCTTCCTGACCAGCGGAGCTGTGACAGAAAATGGCGCCGTGTGCTGAGGAGATAGGCCCCGCCCCTTTTTCGGCGGGCTCGTCTCCCGCTATTTAGTACAGTTAGGCAGGGGTAAATATCTCCATATAGCCTCTGGGGCTATATGTGAGGTATTTTTAGCCTTTTTAAAGGTTTTCATTTGCCTCCCAGGGCGCCCCCCCCCAGCGCCCTGCACCCTCAGTGACTGCCGTGTGAAGTGTGCTGAGAGGAAAATGGCGCACAGCTGCAGTGCTGTGCGCTACCTTAAGAAGACTGCAGGAGTCTTCAGCCGCCGATTCTGGACCTCTTCTTGCTTCAGCATCTGTGAGGGGGCCGGCGGCGTGGCTCCGGTGACCATCCAGGCTGTACCTGTGATCGTCCCTCTGGAGCTTCATGTCCAGTAGCCAAGAAGCCAATCCATCCTGCACGCAGGTGAGTTCACTTCTTCTCCCCTCTGTCCCTCGTTGCAGTGATCCTGTTGCCAGCAGGAATCACTGTAAAATAAAAAACCTAAGCTAAACTCTCTAAGCAGCTCTTTATGAGAGCCACCTAGAATTGCACCCTTCTCGGCCGGGCACAAAAATCTAACTGGAGTCTGGAGGAGGGTCATAGGGGGAGGAGCCAGTACACACCACCTGACCTGTAAAAGCTTTACTTTTGTGCCCTGTCTCCTGCGGAGCCGCTATTCCCCATGGTCCTTTCAGGAACCCCAGCATCCACTTAGGACGATAGAGAAATATACATAGAAATGCTTTGTTAACATATTTCATCAGTAGCCATAAATAAAATGGTTATTATACTTATTAACAGTTGTTTATGGCCACTTAAGACCTCTAAGCCTATGCACAAAACCAGCCTCATACATCTTATATATACCCTGGGTATGGTGAGTTCTGGTCATAGGATAAATGAGGTGTTACAAGTGCAAGTATAAGGGTCTATTTACTAAGCCCTGGATGGAGATAGTGTGGCTAGAGTTAAAGTCCCAACCAACCAGCTCCTTACTGTCATTTTTCAAACACAGCCTGTGACATGGTAGTAAGGAGCGTATTGGCTGGTACTTTATCTCCGTCCACTCTATCTCCAGCCAAGGATTAGTAAATAGATCCCTTAGAGAGCAGTGCATCCATTCATTCCTACAACCTCACATAGATTTCTAATGATGCAAAATCACAAAATGGGCAGAAATTCAAAATGCACCTCCTGTCCTGCACAATTTTAGGGATCATGCTACCTGAGTGTGGGCTGGATGCATGAATAACTAAGGGGTATATTTACTAAACTTTGGAGAGAAATAAAGTATAGAGACCAACCAGATCGTCATTTTTCAAACACAGCCTGTAACATGGCAGTTAAGAGCTGATTGGCTGGTACTTTATCCCTTTCCACTTTATTACTCTCCAAGGCTTAGTAAATAGACTACTTTGATTTTTGTGAAGTAACTAAGTAAATGAGCTTGAACAGGTGGAGAAGGCCCATGTAGGAGGGCACATTTGAGTTTGGAGGGAAAGCGGATGCTAACCATATTCTTCCTCCATAGTAGTTTTTCACATTCTTGGAAGTGGCAGAGACCTGGCCCCTGTCTATACTTTCAGTCCATAATGTCAATGGTATGCATTTTGTACCCTAACGTATAAGTGAATGTGGTCAAGATATATTAATGATTACATTTATATTCACATTGTCTAATTCTTAGTAGTACTGCTCACCAATACCAAATTGTGTTGTCTCACTCTAAATATGTAAAAACTTTCGGAGAGAATATGTGGCCAGCTCTGCAAGACCATATTGTGACATGGCCCCCACCCATCCGATTCAAAGATCTGCTAATTGGCTGGTATGGTTTTATGGTGGCTGATATGGTTTCTTGGTGCATGATATGGTTTCATGGTGGAAGGTATGGTTTTAATAGTGACAGGTATGGTTTCTTGGTGGCTGGTATGGTTTCATGGTGGCAGTTATGATTTCATGGTGGCAGGTATGGTTTCATGGTAGCAGGTATGGTTTCATGGTGGCAGGTATGGTTTCATGGTGGCTGGTATGGTTTCATGGTAGCAGGTATGGTTTCATGGTGGCAGGTATGGTTTCATGGTGGCTGGTATGGTTTCATGGTGGCAGGTATGGTTTCATGGTGGCTGGTTTGGTTTCATGGTTGATTTAAGATATTAATGAGGTAAACTTAGCAACACTTTAGGAAAAAACTGGAAAAATTGTAATGAAAGTATGATAGACTTTTAATTGACTTTACAACATACACAATTCAGGTGATAGCCTTAAATGTGTGTTAATAGAGGCAGTAAAAAAACAATGGAGTGAAGGTGTGCTCTGGATATGCTCTTTGTTACTAGTAAGGGGGGTAATTAGGCACATTTGCACAAACTGAATGTACACCCTACATATTTTGTATATCAGAACTGATCTTTTTAGTGTGAGCTGTCTATATCATGCATGATGCAGTCATGATCACAGATGGGAGATGTTCCTGTATTCCAGGAGTGTCATAAATCTGAGTGTATATCAGCTGTAAGATGCTGTTTCTGATTCCATAGTTATACAATGCAATTTGCAGAGGTGCAGGTACTTGAGCTCTGTCTTAAGATTTTTTAAGAGCTTTGCTTCTGTTTTCTGTAAATATTCTCCAGGCAAACCTATACTAATCCTACAATATCGCATCTGTCCAGATAGCATAACTGGAAATGAAAATGTTTTCCTGAATGTATGTTATTTTACTTACTCAATGAAATCTTGATATCGCGTGGACTGTATGAAACACGGAATGCACCGTAAGCTGCAAGCAAGCCAAAGGTAAGACCTGCAGCGAGGGAAACAATACTGCCTGCCAAACAAAGAAAATAGACGTTGAGGCATCAGTATATAGTTATCTAATGGCTTATGAGGTCCTTACAGTGGACGTGTCACATAACACAAAGCAGAGGCATACATTTCTTAGGCTGAACCAATATTTAATCCATTAATTCACTGTTATTTAGTGACATCACTGTGGCATGAAGTGACTTTTGCCTCAGTGATGTCACTAGTTAATAGGCTAGATACTAGTTCAGCCTCTTCTGTGTACATGTAATGGGTCCATAATAAGACATGGACATATTGGTTTACTGCTGAGTATACACTCCTGCCCTCTGCCCTTCAAACACCCAAGGCAGAGACCTGGCAAGTGCTGGAAATGGGGAAGAAATTATTACCATTATATAATTATTTTTACACCACACTTGGGTATGCCCAATTGTCACTACAGGGGCCTGGCAGAACATCACTACAAGATCCTGGCAAGAACACGGCAAGCAATGAAAAGAACAAATATGAGGCAGGAACATAAATGCAGCTGTCACTTACCTTTGCGAACAAATCCCAGTAGGCCACCAAGAGCCAAGATGGCAGCGTATGCAAAACCAATCCAGTCTACTGCCATGATTCTGGTAACATTAGAAGATGGATTACAGATTACATATTGCAAGTTTGTACTCAATGACCATGTCAGAGGCAGACAGAGGCAGATCTAAGAGGAAATGTGAGTTTTGAGATGTACGACCAGGTGTTCCTTAGGGTATTGTCCTTATGGTATTGTAGAGGAGTTCTATTTCAAAAAACATTTTATTTTGAATACAGCAAGGCCTTATTTACATGACTGCATATGACATATCCAAATAATATGTTTGTGTTGCTAGAAATGTACAAGATAGAGTTCACTGTACTTCATACCATCCATAGTGGTGAGAGAAACTATTAAGTGTATGTGTGCATTTATGGATGTGTCTATGGGTGGTCTTTAGTTTGCCGGCTGTCGGGATCCCGGCGCACAGTATACCGGCGCCGGAATCCCGACAGCCGGCATACGGACACATTCTCCCTCTTGGTGGTCCACGCCCCCTCGGGAGGGAGAAAAAATAGCGTGGTGTGCGTATTGCGCCACCGTGTCTGCAGCGTGGCAAGCGCAACGAGCCCGCAAGGGGCTCATTTGCGCTCACCACGCTGTTGGTATGCCGGCTGTCGGGATCCCGGCGCACAGTATACCGGCGCCGGAATCCCGACAGCCGGCATACCGACACATATTCTCCCTCTTGGTGGTCCACGCCCCCCCTGGAGGGAGAATAAATAGCATGGCGCACATAGCGAGCCCGCAAGGGGCTCATTTGCGCTCGCCACGCTGTCGGTATGCTGGCGGTCGGGATTCCGGCACCGGTATGCCGGTTGCCCGGCCGCCGGCATACAATTCTACACCCGTGTCTATACCAGGGGTTGAGCAGCAAATGCACAAAATGTGGCAAGTGAAAAAAAAAGACAAAATGAGCGAGCAGACATGATAAAGGTATCTGCAGATCAGCAAATTATTTCATCCCTCATGAGTGCACATATTAGTCAAGCCACCCCCTGGCATCCATCCATGTAGGTGGGCGATGTGGAGTCCCAGTGCAAAATATGGATTGGATGTCACTGGAGATGTCCCAGGAGCAAAGGGCCTCAGAATTTGCTCCATAATTTAAGTCATGAAAATGACCACAAGGAAGACCAAAAAAAGGCGCAAGGATGACACGCAAATTCGTGAAGCGTTCCATATTTTTTTTAAGACCTGTGATCAAGCCTTGTGAAACGTACGTCAGGTCCTTCTAGAGGGTGAGTCACGTGGTGCGCACACGTGACCCACCGGTCCGTCAGTGAAACAGTAGTGTGGCAGCTGGGAACGGAGGAAGTATCTGTCTGCCGCTGGCCAGAGCGGCCGCAGGAGAACGGGACGCCGCGCGGTGATAGACGGCGGGGATCGTCCGCAAGTATAGACGTCTACATGTGAAACTCTGGGGTGGCATTTCCCCCTTTTCTCCGCACCCTGTCCCGGGAGTGGTAACTATATAGACAGAGTGGTGGCCAGTGAATATATATACAACTTTATACGTGACATTCAAACATCTTGTTTCCATCTCAAAAGATCAGGATAATAACTATGAGGATACAAATTGGTTAAATTTATAGTTCTACTCTCAGAGGTGTTATTTCGAAAACAGCTACATGTCTTATGATAGATGTATCGTATCTCTCTCTTTTGATACATATAACATCTCTGGCAAGTATCAATACTAGCTACAAATGCTGGCAGTAGCAGCAATATTGCATCAGAGAAAACAGCTCATTATGATATGCTAATGAGCCTTTTGGGAGTTACCCATTGCTATAATTAGCAAATGATAACAGTGGTTACCTACACTGGCAGTAGCAGTAATACTGCATTAGAGAGAACAGCTGATTATTACATGACAAACGGGTTTTGTCAGTTATTGTGAAGTCATTCATTTATTTATTCAATTTTTTCATTTTTTTCATTTTTGTCTTGTGTTGGGGTATATATGGGAAGACAATAGGGCAAAGAGAGAAGAAGCAATATTATCGTTATTTTGGTTGACACTGATAAAAATTAACAGTAATTAAAATCTCAATTAACCTTTCAGGAGTGTACCGCATTAGAGACATATGTGCAGGTTTAAAATCTCTGCACTACCTGTTACAAGGCACCAGGGAATACCTGCCTAAGTCTCCTTGCTTGATACCTCCTTTTTCTCTTCTTTCTGGCCAATTTGGATGCACCTACCCTCTCTCATTCCTCGTCCTATACCTGCTGGCAAGACGGGAGAACAGTAGAAGGGAGGTTTGCCTATATCTTGGCCACTCTCTTATACCTCTATGTGCTCAATATATCATGTTTATAATCTAGCCAAATGCATTAGTAGCTGCTGGTAAGACCTGAAGTTTTTGGGTCTCTGACCTCTGTCAAGCAATAAAATCACTTATGATATTGATAAAAACTGAGGTATTGGTACCTCATACCTCTGACAATTAACGATATCAATATATACAACCACTTGGTAATTGTCAAAAGAACTAAAGCTCTTTATGCTGTACACCTCTGTCATGTATTTGAAATCATCTGATAGCCTTTAAAAGAAATCGAGGGATTGGTGCCTCATACTTCCGTTTGGACATGGTTGTAAATAACAACTTTCTTCACTTCAGCATTTGAAATTATCAGATTGTTGCTAAACTAACTATTTGATAGCCATTGACAAATAACTGAGGCAATTGTGCCCCATACCTCTGTCAGGACTCTTGCTCAAAACTATGGGATATATGTGAAAGAAATCATGACAAGGAGATTTGGAGTGATACGTCCAGGGTTCTTCACAGAAAAGATTTGCCTTTGAGACATAGGAATACTCAGTTGTGGATAATTAAGGTAAATTACTTTTGGAGAACCACTATATAATTGTTGACACAAAGCAATTTATCAATCAGACAATTGTCTTGAGTGTTTCTGCCCCAACATTTCCTCCCTTAAATCCAGCAGGCGGATTGCCTGATAGACTGCTGGAAATGAAGGCACATGCACCTCGTACCTCCATATAGTAACCTTTATGATCTATTTCTAAGGTAATTTGATCTTTTCCCTCCTTGGGTGATTAACCTATAAATAATTGGGATAGATTACACGGGGTAATTTGTTGATGATACGGGTGCCTTGTATCCTCCCATTATATATGTATGTGAATCAACACAAACCTTAATTCCTTGTCTCTTTACACAGGTGGTACCATTCTTTATGTCCTATTGATGGCATGCCCTGGTCTGTTATGTCTCGAAAGAAACGGCTACACAGACATTTTACCTCGTTAACTGGGCCACAAACTGATACATAGGTGACCCAACTCAAAATAATCCCTCAAGTGACCTATGATTCAAAACTACTGCCCTGAGAATTTACACATGGGCACATAAATGATAAAGATGATGGTCACATTATCAAAATTTTGGTATATTTTCTTATACTTATGAGAAGGGAATTATCACACAGACGGACTCAAACATAATTAATCGTCTTTGACTGAGGTTATTTAGATCAGACCATACTCTTTTTACATATTTTTGCAAGAAGATCACATATTTAATAGTTTATTCATATGGATGTTGTATAAATAATTTTTAAGGCATACCAAATAAAATTTGTAATTTTAAGACTAATAATTTTTCATCAGTATATATTAAATTTTTCTCGTTATCTCAGACAAGAGTGCTTCCAACCAGGGTTTTTTTGGTCTTCCTTGTGGTCATTTTCATGATTTGTGTCTCTATACCCTTGGGAGCACCACTGACCGTCATAATTTATTGTAACCATTATACCATTAGGTTATAGGTATACAATTGATCAATAAAAGGGAAAACAATATCCCAAGAGTGTCAGTTTTTCTGAGATAATTACAATTTGTTCAACAATTTATCCTGTGCGGCCTTCCCCAGTCCCTATTCCCCTCTCTTTTTTTGCCATAATTTAAGTTGAAGTTAGGGTGTGGAGTGTCAGACCTTTCCAAAGGAAGCTTTGTCAGCCGGAGAAGGACATGGGCTGGACTAAAAAGATCTGATCTTCAGCTTTTGAGGACATTTAGCTGCCCATGCCAGATGAGATGAATTATAATAACTAAAAACATGAGGATTCTGCCACACAATCCTACTACTAACCAGAATCTCCTAAGTCAAACAGTCTCTGATCCCCACCAAACAAACAATTCTCTGACAGTGGTGGAAAGAGAGCTTGGAACCGAAATTGGGAGAGCTGAGCATATAAATGTTCACGGAAGACTGAAACTGCTATTATGCTACTCCACACTTGGGAATCCGCAATGGTGTTGACAGACAGTGATTGGAGAACCGGTGGGGGGAGGAGGGGAGTGTGTGTGTGTGTGTGGGATGGGGGGGGGGGGGGGGGAGTGGCGGGTCAAGCATTGGATTATGCAAGAAAGCAGGAAGAGAATGTCTCAGTCGGACTTTTCTCCAACTTAAGCTGGCAAAAAAGACCCATAACACTTGTCTATATAAATACCTTTCCTGAACAGCCCCCACTGAAACTAAAGGGGCTGCAGGATCAAAATGGAGAAATGTAAAGGAGGAGAAATATGAGATTTCTCTGCACTTTTCTATTAATTAAATATAAAGAAAACAAAAGTACGGCTTTCTCCAGATAAAATGCTTAGTTAATTAAAATTATTATTAGTCAAGAGACCTTGAGGTAGTGAATTTGCATGGGATGCGATTTAAATCTAAGTGCAGCTGGAGCCCCTGCATTGTGATCTCAGGTGTGGATATGTTTAGAACTGATTTAGGAAAGTGAATTTTAAAAAAATCAGTAATTATAGAGGAGAGTGAAATCACTGGGTCTGTAATGATGATAAGGAAATCATCTGTGAATAGGGCATGTTTGTGCTCCACCTCTCCAAGCTGAGCCCCTTGGTGGAGTCATTAGATCGAATTGCTCTCGCCAGGGACTCCATGCAAAGAACAAACGTAAGATGTGAGAGTGTAAACTAGTCTGTTTACATTACAAATGGGAAAGAAGTCCGATAGGGTATTTTTGTCTGTATCCTGGTCAATGGAAAGGCATAGAGAGCAAGTATTCTATAAAGGCATTGAGGACCCAATTCCAGGTGTTCTATCAAGCCCATCATGAACTGCCAGTCCACCCTATCAAACGCCTTCTCTGTTTCCTTCAATAGGAATATCACACATGACTTTACTTGACCTTGACTTGATTGATCATTCTAGCACAACTGTCTTTCGCTACTCTGATGAACTCCACCTGGTCCTGATGAATCAGATGAAAATTCAATCAGGTGGTCAACACCAACCAAACAGTTTGAGGTCTATATTTATAGAAATTTGACCAGTAACTCGGGATGGGTCCTTACCCATTTTTGGGAATAATTGTAATGTGGGCCTCCAGGGATTGGGGGGGAGCATTCTCAATTGACAGGGCATTGTAAGAGGCAGAAGAGTGTCTCAGAAAGCCTTTTAGTAGAAAACTGGAAACCCATCTGAGCCATAGAAATTGTAGAGTATTTAATACGTAATTTGACTTTTGAAAGTTATCTTGCCGGGGGAAATTTCTTCAAATTGTACAGTTTAGGGTAGTAATCATAGAAAAATTCAGCAATGGTATCAATAGTAAAAACAGTGGAACCCCACATGTCTCGACTCATTCTACTTGCTTTGTTGCCCCATATGGGGGTAAGACTAATCCTGGTTATTGTGTCGTCCTTGCTGAGGAAAGTTCCTATAATATATGCAATTGTGAAATGCCTCTAGATTCCAAATTATATCTTAAAGCTGGGTCTAAGGGCTTCTGTGTTTTTTGTGTGTGAAGGGTGCCTGGTTAGATACATTTCCACATGACAGAACCACGGTATTCATGACAGGCAGCCCAGGATATGGACCAACAGCATAGAAGTCATAGATCATGGTCCAAAAAAGAGATTACTAAAAACAACAACTGTGTGTGTGTGTGGGGGGGGAGGGGGAGGTGTAGGGTGAAGGACCAATTGCAAAGCCACGATGTCTTTATTATCTCTATTTTTGATCAGAACACTGGGAAAAGCAGTTCCACGCAGCAGCTTCCAGTGCTTTGGCTAGCAGGAGGGCCGCTATAATAAAATATTTTACTAGGTGGTCAAGCTGTTTGAAACATTTATAAATAAAAAGTCTCACAGCCAAACATTCTACTAGATTTTTCCAAGTATTTATTCTTTGCTCAAGGCAGGGGTTAGTTTCCGCATTATAGGGTCTAATTAGGGGTGTGGATCATCAGATCGACAGTGTTTAGGTCGACAATGGTTAGGTCGACCACTATAGGTCGACAGTCACTAGGTCGACAGGGTTGGAAGGTCGACAGGGTGTCTAGGTCGACATGTGCTAGGTCAACAGGTCAAAAGGTCGACCTGAGTTTTTTTTTTTTGGTGTTGTTTTCTTCGTAGAGTGACCGGGAACCCCAATTAGGGCACCGTGTCCCCTCGCATGGCTCACGAAGCCTCAGATTACCATTCCAATCGTAGTCCACGTGGATCGTTAAGTATGAAAAAGTTCGACCTTTTGACCTGTCGACCTAGCACATGTCGACCTAGAAACCCAGTCGACCTTCCAACCCTGTCGACCTAGTGACTGTCGGTCTATAGTGGTCGACCTAGACAGTGTCGAACTTCAGACCGGATCCCCTATTTAGTAACAGAGCCGATAAGGTATACCAAAACATCAGTAGTCTATCTTTTTCTCATTTATATCAGTAAGCATGCCGGGACACTGCATGCGTTATTGGACTGTCTTGGCAGGAAGATAACTCCCTTCAGTAACATCTGTTGCATTTGACATATTTAATCATTCATATGCGCAGTTAAGGGTCCAGGGGACCAGTGAAAGCAGTGCATTCTGGGAGAAAACAGGAAGAAAACATGCTTTTCTCCAGTGCAAGCATACATAGCGCCATCCACATGTTTGCACAAAAACTTTGCTTTGCTACTTTCGCAATATTATTCCTGTAAAGCCGAGACGACAAAAAAAAAGGCTGTGATTTCTCCCCATTACCTTTACTAAGGGGTCTATTTATCATTAATCGCATACTCAAGGCGATCTGTGGGGCTAATTCAGTAGGGATCGCTGATGTGATCTTTACTGCATTTCCCCTATGTTTGCATGTGCAGAACGGACTCGGCGATCGTAGCACAGATATGTGAACGCCTCTGCCTGAGTGACAGACGCAGAGGCGTCCGTGGGGATGGCGTTGGGGAAAACAGGGACGTGTCGCCCCCGTTTTCTGGGAGTGGCGAGTCCAAGGACCGCGTCGTGAGATGCAGTTACCTTGGCCTCGGAAGCCACACTGTGACGGCAAGACTGAACAGCTTAGCATTTCCTTAGTGAATTAAGCTCTCTGTGCTCAGAATCGTATTGTAGTATGTGATTATACTTTACCAATGTATTAACACATGCAGGGATACCCGCCCCTGTGCTGTCAGGGCTGCTGCGCATGCGCCGTCCAGCCGACCACACATGGGCAGCAGGTCCGGTTCTTGGCCTTGTGGCGCCCCGGGCAAAGTATAGGGGCATGGCTTCAAATGGGGTCGTGGTCAGTTACGCCCCCATTTATGCCCCCTGTAGCGCCGCTGAAAGTAAAAAGAAAAGAAAAAAAGTATACTTACTATCCCCGTTCCTGATCCAGACCGCTGCAGACCTCCCCCGCCGGCGCCGCTCTTTTCTTCTCCTCGATCTATGGGAGAGACGTTATTACGTCTCTCCCATAGAACAGCATAGACACTAGAGGTCAATTATGACCCCTAGTGTCTGTGCCACTATGCTGTGCGCGATGACATCATCGCGCACCGCACAGCAAAGGTCCTCTCCATGAAGGGAAACTAGACCGTAGCGTCTAGTTTCCCTTCGTGGAGAGGACCTTTGCTGTGCGGTGCACGATGACGTCATCGCGCACCGCACAACAAAGGTCCTCTCCATGAAGGGAAACTAGACCGTAGCGTCTGGTTCCCTTCAAAGCGGGGGGGCACAGTGGCGGATCTTGCCATGGTGTGGCGCCCTCCGGTTGGCGTCGACGCCCTCCGGAAGGTGGCGCCCCGGGCAAAAGTCCTGCTTGCCCGTGGCAAGATCCGCCACTGATGGGCAGCGCCCATTGCTGGAGAACCCACTGCTGGCTAATTTTTGAGTTTTGATCAGAGATGTGTGGAAAAGATAGACATCCATAGACTTTTTACACCAGAGTTTTGAATATAAAAATTATTAGAATAATACAAAGAAGATATTTCTAACATATTCTTTGTATTTTCCATATACTTAAACAGTCAAAATTCTGACCAAAACGTTAGTATGACAGGAAATGCTCCGCCTCACCCCACCCCACCCCACTGCACGTCACTGTAAAAACATGTTTTACAGATCTCAGGTTTGAGCACAGGTGTATTCATTACCAGCTGATACATTTCAGAAGATCCACACGTGGAGCTATTTATTTCATTTGACATACGGGGTCCCTGAGGAGGACTGGAGACTGGAGTTGGGAAACGCTATACTGGAGAAAAGTCTCTTGACCACTACTGTATGTATGATTATTGCGTTGCAGCAACACATACTTCAGAAGAGGCCTTGGTTGGAGAAGCCTTTTTACATGTGCCCTATGATCCCCATTAGCTAGATTATTCACACCATATTAATGTATCCCTATAGTCTGCATATAAACGCAAAGATTCCTCCCAAATCTGTTACATCTAATTGGTGTCTCCGTTTTCAGCCCCCATATCCCCCTACAGAGGCACAAGGAACAGTGAGGAAGTAGATACGGAGGAGTGCCTGCGGCTGCTCCCTGCTTATTGCTCAATCACACCTAGAACAATGACCTGGGACTAGAATGGTCAGCTATGGACGGCACCGTAACGTGTACTCCCTCACCTCTATTATAAATCAAAGCAGATTATTAACCCCTAATTACAGCATAAGAATTGACAGGACCCAGAGCCCAACGTACCTGTCTCTGGTCCCCGCCTCCTCCAAGCTCTAACCTTTCAACTATGACAACTTCTGAGGGGTTTTTTTTTTTTTTACTAAATCAATCCTTAGAGTGTATTCTTCCTATTTTCTTTAGAAATGTTGGTTTCATGAGTAAATACGTTAGAATATGGATAAAACGTTCAAATTATCACTTTTATTCATTTTTATTTAATGATTCTTTAAGTTGAACTTCCCCAAAACTAGTTAAACAGTAACTTTCGTTTTACAAACAGCAAGTTTTTTTTTTGTTTGCCATTTTCTGTCTGTTGCTGCCATCTTGTGTTTTTTCGCGGTACTGCAACATTCTATTTGCAGCTGGAAGTTGTTTTTCCCTAATTAGATATGAAAGCCCAATTTCTAGTGTGCACTCGGGAAGCAGCAATCCAGGTTACGCACACTGGCCTGGCAAAGATGCAAGATTATTCTTACTATGGCCATTCAGTTAATGTTTCAATGATAAAGTGACAATAGAAAATCTCTGTTATTATCACATTGATAAATGTATCTACAATAAACTACAAGTCCGCAAATTGACAATCCCTTTAATAAACTGGATTTTGTAATCCCATACCTCCCAACATGGCACTTTTCTCCTAATTTTGATTGCTGGCACCTGTTTTGAACAGGTCAATGGATAAAAAGGTGTTGCAGCACAGGTGATGGTAATCATACATTAAGAGGGAAGTCCAGGAGCAGAGCATTCTGTCCCTCCTGGAGAGGGTATGTAATCCGGCTAGTCATGTGTCCTGGAGACTTTGGGTCTCCAGGACACGTATATAGTTATATAGTCAAATATGGAGACTGTTACATAGTCAAAATCGTAAAAAAAAAATATAGTGCATATCGCACTGTGTGTATAGTCCTTGAGATGCCGATGCGCAGTCTCGTGGAATCTGCATCGTAAGGAAAACTGTGCAGGCAGCCCAACATTGGGGGTAATTCAGAGTTGATCGCAGCAGCAAATTTGTTAGCAGTTGGGCAAAACCAGGGACCTCATTCCGAGTTGATCGCTCGCTAGCTGTTTTTAGCAGCATTGCACACGCTAGGCCGCCGCCCTCGGGGAGTGTATCTTAGCTTAGCAGAAGTGCGAACGAAAGGTTAGCAGAACTGCTCGTAAAAATTTTCATGCAGTTTCTGAGCAGCTCCAGACCTACTCCTTCCTTGCGATCACCTCAGTCAGTTTAGTTCCTGCTTTGACGTCACAAACGCCCTGCGTTCGGCCAGCCACTCCCCCGTTTCCCCAGGCACACCTGCGTTTTTACCTGACACGTCTGCGTTTTTTAGCACACTCTGGAAAACGGCCAGTTACCACCCAGAAACACCCACTTCCTGTCAATCACTCACCTATCAGCAGAGCGACAGAAAAGCGTCGCTCGACCTTGTGTAAAACTACATAGTTTTGTGTGAAAGTACTTCGCGCGTGCGTACTGCGGCCCGTATGCATGCGCAGAAAGGCCGCTTTTTCACCTAAGCGCCGCGTTGCGACCGAAAGCAGCTAGCGATCAACTCGGAATGAGGGCCCATGTGCACTGCAGAGAGAGTTAGATTTGGGTGGGGTGTGTTCAAACTGAAATCTAAATTGCAGTGTAAATATAAAGCAGCCAGTATTTACCCTGCACAGAAACAAAATAACCCACCCAAATCTAACTCTCTCTGCACATGTTATATCTGCCACACCTGCAGTGCACATGGTTTTGCCCAACTGCTAACAAATTTGATGCTACGATCAACTCTGAATTACCCCCAATGACTATATCGGTGGGGCTGGGCTCCGGCCACGTCGAATAGTCAATGTTGGGCTGTACGGCACATCACGCCGTGTCTACACAGCATCACAATCTGATTGGTTGCTATAAGCAACATCTACAGGTCTATAATTATTCTGCTGATTCAGCTATAAATAAAAATGAAATACATCCAAAACAGAAGTTTTACCCATAAACAGAGGTGTAACAAGCACGGGGCGAGCAGGGTACGTGCCCTGAGCGCTGCAGCAGTCCCTGCAGAGGGGGGCGCCGCTGTCCAGGGCATTGTACTCCCCGCTCCACTACCAATCCTCTCCGCTACGGCTGTGCCGATCTCACCCGACCACTTACAGACCTGTCACCTGAGCTCCAAGAGGCAGGAGCAGAGAGACATTTCCCAGGTAGTCAGACACGCCCCAATCCTGAGGTCCAGAGAATCCAGAAGGAGCGCTCGGCGTGTACAATGTGGGCACTCACCCCTCATGGCTGTGGGCAAAAATCCACAGAGGCTCCGAAAATGGATGGAGGAGACAGTGCGGCACTCTCACATCCCAGTAATTTACCCTCACTAAGCGGCATCTACTGTATAGAGGAGACAATGGGAGGATGGAGGGCAGGCTCGCATAGAAGTAAAATGGAATGTGGGACTCTAACATAGGGCCAGAATAGACTGCATTAACAAACTTATTTTAATTGCTAAATAACTTCTTTATTGCATTTTTCTGTTTCATTTTAATTGTAATGCATTTTAATTTGGATGATGTAATTATCTATCTTTTTATCCAATACTTTTCACGCTTTTAATGTTTGTAATGTTTTATAGCAATGCTTAAATTTGAATAGGACCTTGTCTTATTGGGATTTGAAATAAATATTATTTACACACCAATGGGCACATTTATAATTGATCGCATTTGCAATGCGATCTGAGTGCTATATTTGTGCCCAAGATCGCATTGCAGAATGCAATCACATTGGCGGGATGTTTCATCCGGCTCTGGCAGGGACAGGGGGTCTAAAAGGAGCACATCCCTGTTATGTGCTGAATGTGGTGCTCGGTCTGCCGCGCATGCACTGTCAAGTTCAAGTTCAATTTATTGTCATCAGCCAAACAAATTTGACAGACTAAATTACAATAGTACATAGCATCAAGTAGCAGGCGACATCATCAAAACTAACAAAACATACAATCATACATTTAACATGCGTACTGCAGATGGAATAAAACTGATCCTAAAACGACTGGTTCGGGTTAACAAAGCACGAAACCTCTTTCGGGATGGAAGTTTGATAAAGAACTCACTAAAAGGATGCTCGCTTTCCGATAAAATACACCTAGCTTTGCTTAAAACCCTATACCTGTACAACTCGTCAAAGCTAGGCAATGGCATGCCAATGATTTTACTGGCAGTTTTCCTGATTCTCTCTAATGCACACCGATCTTTAAAAGTGCAACCACCATACCATGCCACAATACCATAACTAAGGACGCTCTCTACCGAGCACCTACAGAAGTTTAACATGGTCTGAGCACCAACACCAGCCGCCCTTAAACATCGCAGGAAAAAAAGTCGTTGTTGTGCCTTTTTTACTGTAACTAACAGGTGCTCTGACCATGTCAAACATGACGAAATCTGAATGCCCAAAAAGCGGAACGAAATAACGATTCCGACAGCCTGATCACCAACAAACACTGGCGTTTTCTGCGACTGTCTTCTCCTAAAGTCCACAACCAGTTCTTTAGTCTTCCCGCTATTTAAAAACAAATGATTTTCATTGCTCCAATCGACTTACTTCGCAACTTCCGCCCTGTAAGCTAACTCGTCATCATCCCTAATTAACCCTACTACAGCAATATCATCCGCAAATTTAATCATTTTGACAGATGCATCTGCTGACACACAATCATAAGTGAACAACGAATATAAACAAGGGCTGAGAACACAGCCCTGGGGTACACCTGTATTTATCTGCGCCTCCCCGGACCTAATGCTACCCATTTTAACAGTCTGAGGACGATTTGTCAAAAATTCTAAAACCCAATTACAAGTAAAATTATCAATGCCTAGCGCAGATAGTTTATTTATCAAAGATACCGGAATCACTGTGTTAAAAGCAGAACTAAAATCAACAAATAATATCCTGGCATAAACATTCCTCTCTTTCAAATGAGACAAAATAGAATGCAACAATAAAATAATCGCATCATCAGTACACCGATTCCGTCTATAAACCCAGTGGTGAAGAAGGATTTAATATGATTCAATACCAGTCTCCATGCACAGTGGACATTTACGGCTGAGGTTTCCTGGGGAACCCTCTGCCAGCTGAAAATGTGAAGTGTAGCCTAGAGACTACAATGGGCTACCTCTATCTGCAGATGGCGGAAGCTGCAGTGGCCAATGGGGGTCATTCCGAGTTGATCGCTAGCTGAAAATGTTCGCTGCACAGCGATGAAGCTAAAAAAACATCACTTCTGCGCATGCGCGTGACTTACTTTCACAACGGCCGATGTAGTTTTGCACAGGGTCTAGCGATGCATGTCAGTCGCACTGTAGATCGCAGAGTGATTGACAGGAAGAGGGCATTTCTGGGTGTCAACTGACCGTTTTCAGGGAGTGTTCGGAAAAACGCAGGAGTGGCTGGGCGAACGCAGGGCATGTTTGTGACGTCAAATCCGGAACTGAACAGTCAGTGATCGCAAGCGCTGAGTAGGTCTGGAGCTACTCTGAAACTGCACAATTTCTTTTTGTTGCCGCTCTACAATCCTTTCGTTCGCACTTCTGCTAAGCTAAAATACACTCCCAGAGGGCGGCGGCTTAGCGTTTGCACGGCTGCTAAAAACTGCTAGCGAGCGAACAACTCGGAATGACCCCTAATATTGGGAATGTTTCACACTCCAGATATTGGTAAATTTGGCAGCATTGCATCCCCCATAGAAACCTATAGGGAATGTTGCTGCCGGCGGGAATGGAGGGATTGCAGCAGGTATCAGAGATATCTGCTGCGGTTCCTTAACATATATTCCGGGGATACTTAATATTTGCAACTAATCCACGAAAACTGGTGTTTTTGAGAAAATAGTTGTAAATATTGTTTGAGACCGTATAGGCCCCCAAGGGTTTTACTAGCACGATCTATCAACCTTAATAGATAGAAATTTGTGCCCAGTCCAGGCACCTAATCAGGTACATTTCTCATCTGGCTAAGGAGTGCAATATACCAGAATTATGTATTCTCATAGACAGTGTGACTGGTGCATGCCGTGAGCTGTGTCCCCATCACATATGTGGCACCTTAAATACCATTGCCCAGACACTGCCTGCATGGCCAAGCCTGAGGAGCGGAACCTGGATGACTTCTTTGCCAAGATGGACAAGAAGAAGAAATAAAGAGGAGGGAGGTGCTGTCAGTGCAGCTGGCACCAAGGGGGTAGCGAGGCCGCTAGAGGGGGCACAGTGCTCCCTAACCCCGCTGAGTGGAGGGAGCAAGATTGTCAAGAGCAGCAGCCCCCACAGTACATTTGTCTTTGTGTGTGTGTGTGTGTGTGTGTGTGTGTGTGTGTATATATATATATATATATATATATATATATATATATATACAGTGTAACATAGTATCTCTAACATCCTAGTGGATGCTGGGGACTCCGTAAGGACCATGGGGAATAGACGGGCTCCGCAGGAGACTGGGCACTCTAAAGAAAGATTTAGGCCCTCATTCCGAGTTGATCGGTCGCAAGGCGAATTTAGCAGAGTTACACACGCTAAGCCGCCGCCTACTGGGAGTGAATCTTAGCTTCTTAAAATTGCGACCGATGTATTCGCAATATTGCGATTACTAACTACTTAGCAGTTTCAGAGTAGCTCCAGACTTACTCTGCCTGTGCGATCAGTTCAGTGCTTGTCGTTCCTGGTTGACGTCACAAACACACCCAGCGTTCGCCCAGGCACTCCCACCGTTTCTCCGGCCACTCCTGCGTTTTTTCCGGAAACGGTAGCGTTTTCAGCCACACGCCCCTGAAACGCCGTGTTTCCGCCCAGTAACACCCATTTCCTGTCAATCACATTACGTTCGCCGGAGCGAAGAAAAAGCCGTGAGTAAAAATACTTTCTTCATAGTAAAGTTACTTGGCGCAGTCGCAGTGCGAACTTTGCGCATGCGTACTAAGCGGATTTTCACTGCGATGCGATGAAAAAGAACGAGCGAACAACTCGGAATGAGGGCCTTAGTACTACCTGGTGTGCACTGGCTCCTCCCTCTATGCCCCTCCTCCAGACCTCAGTTAGAATCTGTGCCCGGCCAGAGCTGGGTGCACTTTAGTGAGCTCTCCTGAGCTTGCTAATAAGAAAGTATTTTAGTTAGGTTTTTTATTTTCAGAGAGATCTGCTGGCAACAGACTCACTGCTACGTGGGACTGAGGGGAGAGAAGCAAACCTACTAACTGCGGCTAGGTTGCGCTTCTTAGGCTACTGGACACCATTAGCTCCAGAGGGTTCGAACACAGGATCTTAACCTTGGTCATCCGTTCCCGGAGCCGCGCCGCCGTCCCCCTCGCTGAGCCAGAAGTCAGAAGCCGGCAGAAGCAAGAAGACATCGAAATCGGCGGCAGAAGACTCCTGTCTTCACATGAGGTTCGCACAGCACTGCAGCTGTGCGCCATTGCGCCCACACTACCCACACACTCCGGTCACTGTAGGGTGCAGGGCGCAGGGGGGGCGCCCTGGGCAGCAATTAGGATACCTCTTGGCAAAAAGACACATATATACAGCTGGGCACTGTATATATGTACGAGCCCCCTCCATTTTATTACACAGACCCGGGACAGAAGCCCGCCGCTGAGGGGGCGGGGCCTTCTTCCTCAGCACTAACCAGCGCCATTTTCTCTTCACAGCTCCGCTGAGAGGAAGCTCCCCAGGCTCTCCCCTGCAGTATCAAGGTAGAAAAAGGGTAAAAAGAGAGGGGGGGCACATAAATTTAGGCGCAAATTATCATAAACAGCAGCTACTGGGTAAACACTAAGTTACTGTGTAATCCTTGGGTTATATAGCGCTGGGGTGTGTGCTGCCATACTCTCTCTCTGTCTCCCCAAAAGGCCTTGTGGGGTCCTGTCCTCAATTAGAGCATTCCCTGTGTGTGTGCGGTGTGTCGGTACGTTTGTGTCGACATGTTTGACGAGGACGGTTACATGGAGGCAGAACAAGTGCAAGTGAATGTGGTGTCGGCGCCGACACCTGATTGGATGGATATGTGGAAGGTGTTAAATGATAACGTAAGCTCCTTGCATAAAAGGTTGGATAATCAGTCAGGGTCTCAACCCGTGTCTGATTCTACAGCTCAGAGGCCATCAGGGTCTCAAAAGCGCCCACTATCCCAGTTGGTTGACACAGATGTCGACACGGATTCTGACTCCAGTGTCGATGACGATGATGCAAAGTTGCAGCCTAAAATGACCAAAGCCATCCGATACATGATTATAGCAATGAAGGATGTATTGCACATATCGGAGGAAAACCCTGTCCCTGACAAGAGGGTTTATATGTTTGGGGAGAAAAAGCAAGAAGTGACTTTTCCCCCTTCACATGAATTAAATGAGTTATGTGAAAAAGCGTGGGATTCCCCTGATAGGAAAGTACTGATTTCCAAAAGATTACTTATGGCGTATCCTTTCCCGCCAACGGATAGGTTACGCTGGGAATCCTCCCCTAGGGTAGACAAAGCGTTGATGCGCTTATCTAAGAAGGTGGCCCTGCCGTCACAGGATACGGCCACCCTAAAGGATCCTGCGGATAGGAAGCAGGAAGGTATCCTGAAGTCTGTTTATACACATTCTGGTACTCTGCTGCGGCCTGGATGTGTAGTGCTGTAGCAGCATGGACAGATACTCTGTCTGAGGAGTTAGATACTCTGGACAGGGAGACTATTTTACTGACCCTAGGACAGGGGTGTCAAACACAAGGCCCGCGGGCCAAATCCGGCCCGCCAGACCTTGTCTGATGGCCCGCGGTGCCGCCGCCAGCCTTGCAGCCTCCCCTGCACGGAGTAAATTCATTTTAAAAATGGCTCAAGTTAAAAAAAAAAATTTACTTACCTTCCGGGACCTGGCCCGACTTCTTCCTGCCCCGCACTGCTCCCTGGGTATCGGACGTGACGTCATCACGTGACGTCCGCCCGACATCTCCAGGGATCAGAGGAGCGCGCGGACGCCGCGGAGAGGAGCAAGAAGAAAGAAGTAAAAGAAAGAAAGAAAGAAGTAAAAGGTAAGTAAAGTAAATGGAGGGGGCAGATGGCTGGGCACTATAAAAGGGGGCAGATGGCTGGGCACTATAAAAGGGGGCAGATGGCTGGGCACTATAAAAGGGGGCAGATGGCTGGGCACTATAAAAGGGGGCAGATGGCTGGGCACTATAAAAGGGGGCACATGGCTGGGCACTATAAAAGGGGGCACATGGCTGGGCACTATAAAAGGGGGCACATGGCTGGGCACTATAAAAGGGGGCAGATGGCTGGGCACTATAAAAGGGGGCACATGGCTGGGCACTATAAAAGGGGGCACATAATAATTGAATGCAGTGACATTAATTTATGATAATAAAGAGTGGACACATAGACCTACAGATACAACCGGCCCTTTGATGGGGACCAAACTGCTGATGCGGCCCCCGATGAATTTGAGTTTGACACCCCTGCCCTAGGACATATCAAAGACGCGGTCCTATATATGCGGGATGCCCAGAGGGACATTTGCCTGCTGGGCTCTAGAATAAACGCAATGTCGATTTCGGCCAGAAGGGTCTTATGGACTCGGCAATGGACAGGTGATGCCGACTCTAAAAAAACACATGGAGGTGTTGCCTTATAAGGGTGAGGAATTGTTTGGGGACGGTCTCTCGGACCTAGTTTCCACGGCTACGGCTGGGAAGTCAAATTTCTTGCCATATATTCCCTCACAGCCAAAGAAAGCACCGTATTACCAAATGCAGTCCTTTCGTTCACAGAAAAGCAAGAAAGTCAGAGGTGCATCCTTTCTTGCCAGAGGCAGGGGTAGAGGAAAAAAGCTGCACCATGCAGCTAGTTCCCAGGAACAAAAGTCCTCCCCGGCTTCCACTAAATCCACCGCATGACGCTGGGGCTCCACAGGCGGAGCCAGGAGCGGTGGGGGCGCGTCTCCGAAATTTCAGCCACCAGTGGGTTCGCTCAAGGGTGGATCCTTGGGCTATACAAATTGTGTCTCAGGGATACAAGCTGGAATTCGAGGTGACGCCCCCTCACCGTTACCTAAAATCGGCCTTGCCAGCTTTCCCCAGGGAAAGGGAGGTAGTGTTGGCAGCAATTCACAAGCTATATCTCCAGCAGGTGGTAGTGAAGGTTCCCCTCCTTCAACAGGGAGGGGGTTACTATTCCACCATGTTTGTGGTACCAAAACCGGACGGTTCGGTCAGACCCATTTTGAATTTAAAATCCCTGAATATTTATCTGAAGAAATTCAAGTTCAAGATGGAATCGCTCAGGGCGGTCATTGCAAGCCTGGAGGAAGGGGATTTTATGGTGTCTCTGGACATCAAGGATGCGTACTTGCATGTCCCCATTTATCCACCTCATCAGGAGTACCTCAGGTTTGTGGTACAGGACTGTCATTACCAATCCCAGACGTTGCCGTTTGGCCTGTCCACGGCACCGAGAATATTTGCCAAGGTGATGGCGGAAATGATGGTGCTCCTTCGAAAGCAAGGGGTTACAATTATCACATACTTGGACGATCTCCTCATAAAGGCGAGGTCCAGGGAGCGGTTGCTGATCAGCGTAGCACTCTCTCAGGAAGTGTTGCAACAGCACGGCTGGATTCTGAATATTCCAAAGTATATGCCTTCCTGGGCATGATTCTGGACACAAACCAGAAAAAGGTGTTTCTCCCGGAGGAGAAGGCTCAGGAGCTCGTGACTCTGGTCAGAGGCCTCCTAAAACCAAAACAGGTATCGGTGCATCACTGCACGCGAGTCCTGGGAAAGATGGTGGCGTCATACGAAGCCATTCCCTTCGGCAGGTTCCATGCGAGGATCTTTCAGTGGGATCTGTTGGACAAGTGGTCCGGATCGCATCTTCAGATGCATCGGCTGATCACCCTGTCCCCCAGGGCCAGGGTGTCTCTTCTGTGGTGGCTGCAAAGTGCTCACCTCCTCGAGGGCCGCAGGTTCGGCATACAGGACTGGGTCCTGGTGACCACGGATGCGAGCCTCCGAGGATGGGGGGCAGTCACTCAAGGAAGAAACTTCCAGGGGCTGTGGTCAAGTCAGGAGACTTGTCTGCACATCAATATCCTGGAACTAAGGGCCATATACAACGCCCTGAGTCAAGCGGAGCCTCTGCTTCGAAACCAACCAGTGCTGATTCAGTCAGACAACATCACTGCAGTGGCCCATGTAAACCGCCAGGGTGGCACAAGAAGCAGGGTGGCAATGGCAGAAGCCACCAGGATTCTTCGTTGGGCGGAGAATCACGTACTAGCAGTGTTAATTCCGGGAGTGGACAACTGGGAAGCAGACTTCCTCAGCAGGCACGACCTCCACCCGGGAGAGTGGGACTTCATCAAGAAGTCTTCACGCAGATTGCAAATCGATGGGAACTGCCACAGGTGGACATGATGGCGTCCCGTCTCAACAAAAAGCTAAAAAGGTATTGCGCCAGGTCAAGGGACCCTCAGGCGATAGCTGTGGACGCACTAGTAACACCGTGGGTGTTCCAGTCGGTCTATGTGTTTCCTCCTCTTCCTCTCATACCAAAGGTGCTGAGAATTGTAAGAAAAAGAGGAGTGAGAACAATACTCATTGTTCCGGATTGGCCAAGAAGGACTTGGTACCCGGAATTGCAAGAAATGCTCACAGAGGACCCATGGCCTCTGCCTCTCAGACAGGACCTGTTACAACAAGGGCCCTGTCTGTTCCAAGACTTACCGCGGCTGCGTTTAACGGCATGGCGGTTAAACGCCGGATCCTAGCGGAAAAAGGCATTCCGGATGAAGTTATTCCTACGCTAATAAAGGCTAGGAAGGACGTGACAGCAAAGCATAATCACCGTATATTGCGAAAATATGTTGCTTGGTGTGAGGCCAGGAAGGCCCCTACAGAGGAATTCCAGCTGGGTCGATTCCTGCACTTCCTACAGTCAGGAGTGGGCCTAAAATTAGGGTGCATAAAGGTCCAGATTTCGGCCCTATCCATTTTCTTCCAAAAAGAACTGGCTTCACTGCCTGAGGTTCAGACGTTTGTTAAGGGAGTGCTGCATATTCAGCCCCCTTTTGTGCCACCAGTGGCACCTTGGGATCTTAACGTGGTGTTGAGTTTCCTGAAATCCCACTGGTGTGAGCCACTTAAGACCGTGGAGCTAAAGTATCTCACGTGGAAAGTGGTCATGCTGTTGGCCTTAGCTTCGGCTAGGCGTGTGTCAGAATTGGCGGCTTTGTCATGTAAAAGCCCCTATCTGGTTTTCCATATGGATAGGGCAGAATTGCGGACTCGTCCGCAATTTCTGCCAAAGGTGGTGTCATCCTTTCATTTGAACCAACCTATTGTGGTGCCTGCGGCTACTTGTGACTTGGAGGATTCCAAGTTGCTTGACGTAGTCCGGGCTTTGAAGATTTATGTGACCAGAACGGCTGGAGTCAGGAAGACTGACTCGCTGTTTGTCCTGTATGCATCCAACAAGCTGGGTGCTCCTGCTTCAAAGCAAATTATTGCTCGCTGGATCTGTGGCACGATTCAGCAGGCTCATTCTGCGGCTGGATTGCCGCATCCAAAATCAGTGAAAGCCCATTCCACAAGAAAGGTGGGCTCTTCTTGGGCGGCTGCCCGAGGAGTCTCGGCATTACAGCTTTGCCGAGCTGCTACTTGGTCGGGTTCAAACACATTTGCAAAGTTCTACAAGTTTGATACCCTGGCTGAGGAGGACCTTGAGTTTGCCCATTCGGTGCTGCAGAGTCATCCGCACTCTCCCGCCCGTTTGGGAGCTTTGGTATAATCCCCATGGTCCTTACGGAGTCCCCAGCATCCACTAGGACGTTAGAGAAAATAAGATTTTACTCACCGGTAAATCTATTTCTCGTAGTCCGTAGTGGATGCTGGGTGCCCGTCCCAAGTGCGGACTTTCTGCAATACGTGTATATAGTTATTGCTTACTAAAGGGTTATGTTATGTGGCATCAGTTGAGTGATGCTTGTTTGTTGTTCATACTGTTAACTGGGTAAGTTTATCACGAGTTATACGGTGTGATTGGTGTGGCTGGTATGAGTCTTACCCTGGATTCCAAAATCCTTTCCTTGTAATGTCAGCTCTTCTGGGCACAGTTTCCTTAACTGAGGTCTGGAGGAGGGGCATAGAGGGAGGAGCCAGTGCACACCAGGTAGTACTAAATCTTTCTTTAGAGTGCCCAGTCTCCTGCGGATCCCGTCTATTCCTCATGGTCCTTACGGAGTCCCCAACATCCACTACGGACTACGAGAAATAGATTTACCGGTGAGTAAAATCTTATTATCTAAGGTTGAAAAAAGACAATTGTCCATCGGGTTCAACCTATTTGTGGTCTCCTATGCACGATTATTTTGTATAAAATTTTGACTGAAGTTGTTGACTGCCGTTCCGATTAACCTTTTTTTTATAATAACCATAGTGCGTGACTATGCCCCGTAACCCTGGATATCCTTATCCATTAGGAATTTATCTAACCCATTCTTAAAGGTGTTGACTGAGTTGGCCATTACAACTCCCTCAGGCAGGGAATTCCAAACACGTATCGTCCTTACCGTAAAAAAGCCTTTACGCCGTATTGTGTGGAATCTCCTCTCCTCTAACCTGAGCGAGTGTCCACGAGTTCTCTGTGTTGATCTAACCAAAAACAGGTCCTGCGCAAGATCTGTATATTGTCCCCTTATATATTTGTAAATGTTGATCATGTCCCCTCTTAATCTCCTCTTTTCCAATGTAAACCTGCCTAGTCTTGCAAGCCTTTCCTCGTATTCCAGCGTCTCCATACCCTTAATTAGTTTGGTCGCCCGCCTTTGAACCTTTTCTAGCTCCAGGATATCCTTTTTGTAGTAAGGTGCCCAGAATTGTACACAGTATTCAAGGTGTGGCCTCACAAGTGATTTATATAACGGGAGTATAATACTCTCGTCCCTAGCATCAATTCCCCGTTTTATGCATGCTAATATCTTATTAGCCTTCTTTGCTGCAGTCCTACTTTGGGTACTACTGCTTAGTTTGCTATCTATGAGGACACCTAAGTCCTTTTCCAGGGGTGGTATTCATGTGACCGCCGGTCAGCTGACCGACAGTCACATGACCTCCTCCACGAGCCCGACGGCTCACTTTCCCGATGGTCGGCATGCCGACCAACAGGGACTATTTCCACTCGTGGGTGTCCACGACACCCATAGAGTGGGAATAGAACCCGTGGCGACCGCAGGTCGCCACCGAGCCCGCAGCGTGGTGAGCGTAGCGAGCCCGCAAGGGGCTTGCTGCACTCGCCCCTCCCCGCCGGGATCCCGGCGTCGGTATGCTGCCGGGATCCCGGCGTAGGTAAGCTGACCGGCGGTCAGGAGACCGCCGGTCAGCCATACTACACCCCTTTTCCAGTACTGAATCCCCTAATTTTACCCCATTTAGTAGGTAGGTGTTATTTTTGTTCTTGTTACCACAGTGCATTACCTTGCACTTGTCTGTATTGAAGCACATTCTCTATTTCGCTGCCCAAGCTTCTAATTTAACTAAGTCATTCTGAAGCGACTCCGCTTCCCCCTCCGCATTTATAACTTTACACATTTTGGTATCATCTGCAAAAATTGACACCATGCTCTCTAGACCTTCTGTTAGGTCGTTAATGAAAATATTGAACAATAGCGGTCCTAATACTGAGCCTTGCGGCACACCACTTAGCACTTCAGTCCAAGTTGAAAAAGATCCATTAACCACAACGCGCTGCTTCCTATTATCTAACCCGTTTTTGACCCAAGTGCATATTGTGCTTCCTAGCCCTGATTCTTGTAGCTTGTAGATAAGCCTCCTGTGTGGTACAGTATCGAACGCTTTGGCAAAATCTAAAAAGATTACATCCACCTCTTTACCCTGATCTAGGTTTGCGCTTACTGTTTCATAAAAGCCAAGTAAGTTGGTTTGACAGGATCTGTCCTTCATAAACCCATGTTGATTCCTTTTAATGACCTTATTGACTTCAAGGAACTTCTGAATACTATCTCTTAGAATACCTTCCAATACTTTCCCCACTATAGATGTAAGACTAACTGGTCTATAATTACCTGGTTCAGCTTTACTTCCCTTTTTGAATATAGGCACTACTTCCGCTATACGCCAGTCTTTGGGAACCATACCTGATATTTACTGAATCCTTAAAGATGAAAAATAGCGGTTTTGCAAGTTCAGAATGAAGCTCCATTAGAACCCTTGGGTGAATACCATCGGGACCTGGTGACTTATTAATCTTTAAATGTTTTAATCGGTCACAGACTACTTCCTCGCTTAAATAAGTACCTATCAGTGGGATATTCTCATTATTGAGATTATATGTTAGTCCCTGAATTGGGTCCTCTCTAGTAAATACTGTATAAAAAAACTCATTTAGTGTGTCTGCTATGTCATTATCATTTTTGCTTAAGACTCCCAACTTGCCTTTTAAAGGGCCTATACTCTCCCTCTTTAATCTCTTGCTATTAATGTATTTAAAGAATTTTTGGGGATTCGCTTTGCTTTCCTTTGCTACTAGTTTTTCAGTTTCTACTTTAGCCGCTCTTATTTCCTTTTTGAATATTTTGTTACATTCCTTATAGTGCTGAAATGACTCTGCTTCCCCGTCAGATTTATATTTTTTAAATGCTCGCCTTTTCTTGTCCATAAGTTTCTTAATCTTTTTGTTAAGCCACATCGGTTTATGATTTTTATTCCTTTTTTTGCTGCTCGTAGGAATAAATTTGAGTGTATTTTTAGCTAGCAGGAATTTTAGTACCTCCCATTTCTCCGTAGTATTTTTTCTTAAAAACAAACCTTCCCATTCAATATCCCTGAAAAATACCCTCATCTTATCAAAATTTGCTTTGCTAAAGTTTAGAGTCCTAGTTGAGCCAGTATAGGGCTGTTTATGGAAACTGATATTAAATGTGACCATATTGTGGTCGCTGTTTCCTATGGGTTCCCCTACTATAATACCTGATACCAAATCCCCATTGTTTGTTAATACCAGGTCTTAGATTGCATTGTACCTAGTTGGTTCCTCAATTAGTTGAACTAAGTAGTTATCATTAAGTGTGTTTAAAAACATATTGCCCCTAGCAGTATCACATGAATCGTTTTTCCAGTTTATCTCTGGATAGTTAAAATCTCCCATCACTACTATGTCTCCTACTCCTGCTGCTCTTTCAATTTGCTTTAGTAACAATTTCTCATCAGATGCGTTGATACCAGGCGGCCTATAGCATACACCCAATACTAACTTTTTTATTCCTTTTTCCCCGCATGCAATTTCTACCCATAATGTCTCGACAGTGTCTACAGTCCCCTCCTGAATATCTTCCCGTATATCAGGTTTTAATAACGGCTTTACGTAAAGACACACCCCTCCACCCTTTTTAATTTAGTCTGTCTCTCCTAAACAGTGTATAGCCCTCTAGATTGACTGTCCAATCATGAGATTCATCCCACCAAGTTTCAGTAATGCCTATAATATCATACTGTTTGCTTGCTGCAAGTATTTCTAGTTCACCCTTTTTACCAGTAATGCTTCTGGCGTTTACATACATACAACTAAGATAAGTATTTTCCCTTGCGTTAGGGACATCTTTCACCTTATGTAGCAATGATGACCTGAAATCGTCATTGGTTAGTGCTTTGGTAAAATCTCTTTTAGTACCCATGTTAGTAACCTTACCGCCTGCTCTTACCCTCCCCCCAACTTCTCCCCCATTTCGTTTACTACCGCCATCCCCACTATTCTCACTGCATGACCCGTAGTTTCTAGCTAAACCCTCCCCCCAGGCTCTTAGTTTAAAATCTCCTCCAACCTTCTAACCATCCTTTCCCCCAGCACCGCTGCCCCCTCCTCAGTCAGGTGCCATCCGCCACGACAAAAGAGATGGCGCCTGACTGAGAAGTCCACCCAGTGTTCCAGGAACACAAACCCCTCTTTCCTGCACCAATCCCTAAGCCACACATTTACCTCCCTAATCTCCCTCTGCCTCCCTGGACTAGCCCGTGGCACGGGTAATAATTCAGAGAATATTACCTTAGATGTCCTTGCCTTCAGTTTCTTTCCTAAGTCCCTATAGTCTTAAGGACATCCCACCTTCCGCTAACTTTGTCATTGGTGCCAACGTGCACCAAGACCGCCGGGTCTTTCCCAGGCCCTCCCATCAATCTATCTACCCGGTCCACGATGTGCCGTACCCGAGCACCCGGGAGACAACAGACTGTACGGCGATCGCGGTCCCGGTAGCAGATTGCCCTATCTGCCTTCCTGATGATAGAATCCCCTACCACCGCCATCTGACTAGGTACCTCACTATCTTTTATCCCAACCGCGCCAGAGGGACCGCTCCTCTGGATGCTAGAGGGAGCAGTCTCCTCGGCACCGTCATTTCTTCACTATCATCCTCCGATTCCTCGTCCAGTCGGGCAAATTTGTTCGGGTTTGATAGTTCGGAGATGTCGAGCCTCCCCCTCTTTTTCTTCCTTCTAACTGTGACCCAGCTGGCTACCTGATCATCATCCTCTTCTACCAGTGACCCCTCCCGCATCTCCTCCACCGTTCTGTCTAAACTTCGCTCAAGATTGTGAATCTCCCTCAGTCGCGTAACGGTTTGCTCTAGATCAGTTACCTGGGCTTCCAGGGCAACCATTCGCACACACCTCATGCAGATGTAATCACACTGGGCCGGTAGCTCCAATTACCTGTAACGTACCTGAACCTATCTGGTAATAGAAATTCAGAGAATTGGTCACACATGTTTGCAAACACATGTTTAGCTGCTGAGCCACTTCACGGCTTCTCTGATATCAGCAGTCCAAACACTACATACAGTAATAGCAGTGCCCAAATAAAGCCATGTGATTTGTTTACAGTAGGGCCTCATGATAAAGGCTATTACTAAAACACATCCATACAGAGAGCTAACTTACCGGTGAGCCACCCCAGGATCTCCCATTAGCAATTGAATTCCCCCGATAGTGTCTAAGGTTCATATTATGCCAGATTAATAATAATAATAATAATTTTATTTATATAGCGCTCTTTCTCCAATAGGACTCAAGGCGCTTAACAGGTACATAGCATAATATAGTACAGAAAATAATGAAGTACATTTTCATAAAATACAGACGCATGAAGATACAAAAAAGGGACATTATGGAAATGCTTGAGTAAACAGGAAAGTCTTGAGTCTACTTTTGAAGGATTCTATAGTTGGGGCCTCTCGCACTGTGCGGGGAAGTGAGTTCCATAGAGTCGGAGCCGCATGACTAAAATCTCGACCCCCAGATGAATTACGGGAGATTCTAGGTACTGCTAAAAGTCCTTCATCTACAGTTGCAGCAATCGAGTGGGGCAGTATGGGGTCAGAAGTTGCTTCAGGTACCTTGGGCCTTGGTCATGTAATGCTTTGAAACTCAGTAAGCCAATCTTGAAGATGATTCGCCATCTTACAGGCAGCCAGTGAGGGGAGTAGAGTATGGGTATTATGTGGCTAGAACGGGGCTGGTTGGTTAACAGCCTGGCAGCTCTGTTTTGCACCAGCTGTAAGCGTTGCAATTCTTTTGCTGGGAGATTACAGTGCCCCGAGCTCATATTATGCCACGCTATAGTGCCTCTACTTTATATTGTGCTTCATTACAGTGCCACAGTTCATATTATGTAACTGTGGGCCCTATAGCAGCTGCACTCCCTGCACCTATAGTAGCCTGCCCTGCCCCTTGCCTCTAGTAACTTTTCAGTTCTAGGCCTCCCAACGCATCCAAAATTTATAATTTACTATCTGGTTACAGTGGTGGTGGTGGTTGGGTGGTTAACTTTAAAGAACACATTCAGTAATCGTTAATTCATGTCTTTTTCCCAGCTTTTGTCACGTCATCTCATATCCTCAAGGGATTTTTATACATTTCTCCACGTGGGACACTAGCTATGCTCAATTCTCTATTCCTACTCCCCCTTCGCATACTGTGCCTCAGAAGGTTCTGTCCCATCTTACCTCTCAGCATGGGAGAGGGGGGATTTCCTCCTGCTATGCCCTTATGCTATCTAAACTCACCCCAGATGAATTACCTGCCCACATCTAAGGGGAGTCAGATTTAGGCATTAACCTGGAACCCAAGGAATGGAAGATCCATACAGTATGTTAGCTTGTTATAATAAATGTATAAACCATAATGACATATTTATAAAGTTATATCAATACATATATAATTCATTCCAGAAACAATGCATAAGATATGGCATTCTCATTCTCTATTGTGTGGGTGTGGCTGCGGACTTACGGGAGACACATTACATACTGTATATTCTGGTATGTCATCAGATCCTTCTGCTATGGAAAGAAGTAGAGGTGCTTATATTCTATGTCTTGCAAGTTGACTGTATGTCACCAGACATTGCGCTGTTGCATCTTTATCCTCTAACATCCCTAATCATCTCGTATATGTTTTGGGTCACAGACTTACAGCTACTATGGCAGCAATAGCTCAGTGTTGGAAACAGCCTTTACCCCCTGATAATGACATGATCTTCTCTAAATTCACCACCACTTTAAAACAGAGACATTGGATTGTCCTTAGCCTCCACCCGTTTCCTCCTCCAATGAGGAGGAAACGGGTGTAATGAAGTGTTCCATTTGGCAAGCAAATATATGTTACAGAAGGTCCTGGTAAACATATACTGTAGGGGGATATTTACCATAATTTGGAGAGAGATAAAGTGCTAACCAATTACTCATGTTACAGGCTGTCCCCCCAAAAAATTTAGAGAGTGCTAACTACCACACCAGACTATGTATACTGGACGGTTATAATGGAATATGTACTGCTATAATGTAATTGACTAAAGATCACAATAAAATCTGTTGTAAAAGCCTTTAAAAACCATTGCGTACTTCTTCCTTTGCCTGAATCGCCAACATTGTAGATGTGTTGCAATCTATTAATCCAAAGGATCCGAAATGTACCCACTCACTAGAATAACCCAACAAAACAGCCAATGGGCACTCATTAGTTGAAATAAAGTTTAATTTTTATTTTTTAAACAAATTAAAAAACATGATAATTAATAAAAATTGTGGATCCTTTAGTCTTCAAATTTGAGGAAGCCTTCGAATCTAAAGCAGAATCAAACCCTAACCCTAAATCAGAACCTCACCCTCCTGGGATTTTTTTCCAGTCTCAAAACACAAGGACAAAAGCAAGTGTCACAGTACTGCCTTGTCTTATTGTCTGTGGATCTGTTTACACTGCTGACTATGGGCCTAATTCAGACCCGATCGCAGCCTGAAGCCCTTTGTGTAGTGCGCACATGCCACGGCCGCATTGCGCCTGTGCACACAGTGAGATGCGAAAGCGAGGGCTTGACATGCAGGTTGGACTAGCCCTGTGCTAGGCATCCACCCGCATCTCAGAGATTCTGATCGTAGATGTGCTAATTTTAGCACAGCTATGATCAGCTCTGAATCTGGCCCTATAATCGGTAAATACAGCGTGGGGATCCCACTGCAATAGTAGCAACCAGCCCTAGTCCTGTCAGCATGGGGCTGTATTCCTTAGGGGGATCAAGGCTACAAAAAGCACGTGGCCCTCCTCAAGAAACAGCCCCGAATGAAAGTTCTGTAACTTGGTGCAGTGGTTGTGATTTAATTTATAGAATTAAAGACATTATAGTATTTTTCCAAGTTGCATTTCTGATCCCTGAATTCCCTGACCATGTGAAAGTGTTTGGCCATACTGGCACTTGTAGAACTACAAGCACTACCATATTCTGTCATTAAGGGTCTATTTACTAAGCTTTGGATGGAGATAAAGTGGATGGAGATAAAGTACCAGCCAATCAGCTCCTAACTGTCATGTCACAGGCTGTGTTTGAGTAATGACAGTTAGGAGCTGATTGGCTCGCACTTTATCTCCGTCCACTTTATCTCTATCCAAGGCTTAGTAAATAGCCCCTTAAGTGCCAGATAGTCTATAAAAACCACAAGCACATACAGTACACTGACTAATTTCCCTGTTCTGTACTGCAAAACCAGACGACCCTGGGAAAAACTGCTGCATGGATGAAGCAGCCCCCATTGGAGCTTGCAGACATTTAGGCTACACCCCTCCCCCTCCTCCCGGGAGGGGAATGCTTGTTTGGAGGAGCAGCGGATAGGTGTGTGGGACTGTGATTGCATCGTTGTTGTAAAGCTCCCACCATCAGGGTCGTCTTTTCGTATGGGCTCAATGGGCACTTGCCCAAGGGCCCCAGGAGTATAAGGGCCGTAGGCTGATAGCTGAGGGTCCCCTCTTTCCAGGGGTACCAGATTTTTGAAAATCGGGCCAGGGGAACCAGAGATATCCGACTTCAAAGCAGTGGTCCCCATCCAAGCCTGTTAATTGCTCTTCCCAGCCAGATATCTCGGATTCTGTTTGACTTATAGTTTTTCTGAAGGTATAATCCTAAAGCTGTGACTCTCCCCTTTCGGTGAATTCTGGCAGCTTGTCTCTACTATACCCAAAACCAGAGATATCAGCCTTCCAGCAGCTGGTCCCTGCTACAGCTCTGCATGCCTAATATGCAGTTTTATATTTTCGCCGGTGGATTGCTCTGGCTTCTGAACTCTGATCCCCAAGTCCCTAGTACCTCCTGAAACATGAGACTCTTTAGTATTTTTATCCCATTCAAAGGTAAGAAATCTATTTCCAAGAACTGGAGATATCTACAGTCAAGCAAGCTACCCACCCACTGGAAAATGATGAATATTAAACCCACTCCACTATCCACCCCTCCATATTAAACACCCCCTACCACCCTGGACGTCATGTACCCGGGCCCCTTCATTCAGCCCAATGCCCCCTTATACAGTTTAGTGTTCCCTCCGCCGCATCTGTACAGTAAAGGATTAATTAGCAGAAATTACTGCTCCAGGTCCTACATGCTGAGCTGAAGATAGAACACTCCCTACCGACCACGGGACATCAAAGCTGCCGCTGATAGCACCCCCAACCCCTACCGCTGGAGGATGGGTAGGGGCCCCAGTGTATTGTTGTGCCCAGGGGCCCATACTGCTTAAGACAGCCCTGCCCACCATACAAGGGGGGTGATTCAGATCTGATTGCTGGGCTGCAAACTTTGCTGTCCTGCATTCAGATAGTCGCCGCCTCCAGGGGGAGTATAAATTTGCAGTGCAAGTGTGCAATCCCATGTGTACGCAGAGCTGCAAAAATCTACTGTGTGCAGTCTCTAAGCAGCCCAGGATTTACTCCTCCAGTGTGCTGACTGATCGGGGCCGGAGCTGATGTCACACACCCTCCCTAAAAACGCTCGGGTATGCCTGCGTTTTTACGGACACTCCCAGTAAACGGTCAGTTACCACCCACAAATGGCCTCTTCCTGTCAATCACCTTGCGAATACCTGTGTGATCGGATTTTTCGCACCATCCCGTCACTGACTGGCGATGCCCTTTGTTTTCTGATGTGCATTGCGGTGCATACACGTGCAGTTACCTGATCGCCTGCTGTGCGAAAACTTACAAAATCCCAATTTGGGGCATTGTAAAGTGGGTCAGGACCATACTGACGCAATTCAATACGAGCAGCATTATCTAACTCGGAGTACTCAGATCCAGAGGCGGATTGGCCATAGGGTTTACAGGGAAGATTCCCAGTGGGCCGACGCGCCCGTGGGGCCTGTTTTGTTTGAGGACATGTGGTCTTAATTATAGACATAATGAATAAGATGCAAAATAATTTGCATATATGAAAATTACTTTGCCACTTAGCCTGTGATTGTGCTCTGTCTGCCTGCTTGGCTGACATATAAGATTGAGTGAATAGTGATTGGGATACGGTTGGTGTAATAAGCAAGTAAATATATCTTTCTAAAGAATGATATAGTTTCCTAAATCTGAAGGTGTATCATATAATGTGCTCATAATATTTAATTTTATTTCTTTTTAACTTCCCCCTTGATGCTGGACATGCCCACTATCTGGAAAGTTTTGGGCCTATGTCTAGACCTTACACCTCTGGTGCTGCCCATGTGGGGCCACTAGTACAAATTTTTCCAGGGCCGCTTTTTGTTCCCAATCCGCCCCTGATCAGATCCCTCAGTTAGGAGTGACATCCGGGTGCCTGGCTAAGCCACCGAAATCTGATACCCCTTTCACATTGCACTAAAAACCCGGTATCGACGCTGCATATTGCCGTGTCGAAACGGGTCAGTGTGCGATGTGAAAGCTCCTTTTCAGAATTAGTGGGTCGCCTGACCCGGTAATTCAACCCGGTAAAAAAGAAGGGTTATTACCGGGTTGATTACCGAGTCAGGCGCAGTGTGAATGGGAGCCGTTCCGATGCGACACGGCTCCCATTCACAGCACAGGGAGAGGCGGCGCAGGAGATGAGCTCATCTCCCAGCGCCGCCTCCACCCCCGCCCCTGCTGCTGCTGCGCCCTCCGCTGCTATGGCAACCGACCCGGTATATTGCCGGGTCGGAAAGCCAGCAACGGAGCGCAAATGCCGGATCCCACCCGGTAAGTACACGTTTCTCTTACCGGGTAGGATCCGGCATTTGCGATCTGAATGCAGCATGAGAGTATTCCAGACATTATAGGAGAGTATGGGGTGATAATAATAGGTGACAGTATAGTATAGCTTTAATGTTAAATGATTCAGGCTCACTGAAACCATTTCTATTGCAGTTTTATGGGTTTTTGTTATTTTTTTTTGCAAATTACACAAAACATTCTCAAATCTGGTTTTCATCCAATTTTCAGTACGAGTTATAGCACTGTTTAGTATTTTCCCTGATTTAAGATTAAGCACAATTGGTAATTACATTCCAAATTCAGCAATAAAATATGTCAAAAACATTAAATCCAATTTTAACTTAAGTTTAGAGATAATATATAATGCACAGAATAATTACTCATGTTATTTAATTGGAATGCTGAATTTAGTCAATTGGGAGGTGATAAAAGTCAAAGCAGTTGCCTGAAATAATTAGGTTTAAAGCTTAAACAATAGTACGTACAGGAAACAAGAAATCTGATTAAAATCAGGAAAATGTGTTTATTAGTCAGTGATGTGCAGTCAGGGTAAGCAAACCCTCACATGTCATACTTCAGTATACTCCATAGTTTTGACTTTCAAATTGATTAGAATAATACAAAGATATTTAGAACTATAAATATCATCTTTGTATTATTCAAATAATTTTTATAGCCAAAATTATCCAAATTAGCAGCACTCCCTGGGAAATACAGGGACTGTTAGCAGGGGCTGGCTGGCAACTTTCAGCCTGGGGGGCCAGACACAAGCAAGTAGCTCAGCTTCTCACATGGAAAGCAATGCAAAAATGGGCGTGACAATAATGTTGGGGGTGTGGTTTAAATAGCTAATGTAATAACGGGCAGGACGCAGTGTCCTGCTAAAGGTACCTAGATAGATAGATACATACTGTACATACATACATCTCATCTGAGGCAGCTCCATCGCAAACGTGCACTCCCGGCATGTGACTAGTCACACCGGGAGAGCACAGAGAGCACTTAGAGTCCCATTCAGAGTGTCTCTGTCCGGGCGCACGGACGGAGACGCTCTCCATTCAAGTGAATGGGGTGCGTCTCTGTCGCGGCGGGCACGCCTAGTCACAGATGGAGCCACGACTAGCAAGGCTAAATCTGTACACACACATACAGATATGCTTGGGGGAATATTCAATACGGTGCGAGTTTACCAAAAATCTTGCAACCGTGGGGGTTTTTCCGCAGCTGCAAGATTTTTGATAATCAGTTGGGACAAGTTTTTTTTTTTTTTTGAGCGCTCAGTTTTTTTTCAGCGCCTTCAAAGCAAGTCCAATTATACCTAAAACCTATATTTTAAGAAAATATTATCAGCACTTGCTTTGAAACCCTTTGGACACTCCTTAATGACAAAGCAATTGGAAGTTTTCAATTAGCTTAATTAGTCCTTAATTACTAATCTTCTGCAGTGCTGTCCTCTGGAGGAGGATCTCTTCTCCAGCCTTACAGACAGCTTCAGTGGACTGGGCACACGACAGGTACTACTGTTAAATCTGCACTCGCTCCCCACACACATTACTGCTAACCTTGCACCCTTCTCCTGCACAAACTTCATTACCCCTATCCCTGCACTTGCTCCCCATACACACTACCGCTAATCCTGCACCCTCTCCCTGCACACACTACATTACCCCTATCCCTGCACTTGCTCCCCATACACACTACACTACCGCTAATCCTGCACCCACTCCCCACACACACATTACATTACCCCTAACCCTGCACTCACTCCCTGCACACACTACACTACCGCTAACCCTGCACCTGCTCCCTGCACAAACTACTGCTAACCATGCACTTGCTCCCCACACACACGACCACTAACCCTGCACTCACTCCCTGCACACACTACATTACCCCTAACCCTGCACCCACTGCCTGCACACACTACACTACCTCTAACCCTGCACCTGCTCCCTGCACAAACTACTGCTAACCCTGCACTTGCTACCCACACACACTACCACTAACCCTGCCCTCACTCCCTGCACACACTACATTACCCCTAACCCTGCACTCACTGCCTGCACACACTACACTACCGCTAACCCTGCACCTGCTCCCCGCACAAACTACTGCTAACCCTGCACTTGCTCCCCACACACACTACCACTAACCCTGCACTCACTCCCTGCACACACTACATTACCCCTAACCCTGCACTTGCTCCCCATACACACTACCGCTAATCCTGCACCCACTACCCACACACACTACATTACCCCTAACCCTGTACTCACTCCCGCACACACTACATTAACCCTAACCCTGTACTCACTCCCGCACACACTACATTAACCCTAACCCTGCACTCACTCCCCGCACACACTACATTACCCCTAACCCTGCACCCACTCCCCGCACACACTACATTACCCCTAACCCTGCACCCACTCCCCGCACACACTACATTACCCCTAACCCTGCACTCACTGCCTGCACACACTACACTACCGCTAACCCTGCACCTGCTCCCCACACAAACTACTGCTAACCCTGCACTTGCTCCCCACACACACTACCACTAACTCTGCACTCACTCCCCGCACACACTACATTAACCCTAACCCTGCACTCACTCCCGCACACACTACATTAACCCTAACCCTGCACTCACTCCCCGCACACACTACATTACCCCTAACCCTGCACCCACTCCCCGCACACACTACATTACCCCTAACCCTGCACTCACTGCCTGCACACACTACACTACCGCTAACCCTGCACCTGCTCCCCACACAAACTACTGCTAACTCTGCACTTGCTCCCCACACACACTACCACTAACCCTGCACTCACTCCCCGCACATACTACATTAACCCTAACCCTGCACTCACTCCCCGCACACACTACATTAACCTTAACCCTGCACTCACTCCCCGCACACACTACATTACCCCTAACCCTGCACCCACTCCCCGCACACACTACATTATCCCTAACCCTGCACTCACTCCCAGCACACACTACATGACCCTTAACCCTGCACTTGCTCCCAACACACACTACCGCTAATCCTGCACCCACTCCCCGCACACACTACATTACCCCTAACCCTGCACCCACTCCCTGCACACACTACATTATTCCTAACCCTGCACCCACTCCCCGCACACACTACATTACCCCTAACCCTGCACCCACTCCCCGCACACACTACATTACCCCTAACCCTGCACTCACTCCCCACACACACTACATTACCCCTAACCCTGCACCCACTCCCTGCACACACTACATTATCCCTAACCATGCACCCACTCCCCGCACACACTACATTACCCCTAACCCTGCACCCACTCCCTGAACACACTACATTATCCCTAACCCTGCACTCACTCCCCACACACACTACACTACCGCTAACCCTGCACCTGCTCCCCGCACACACTACATTATCCCTAACCCTGCACCCACTCCCTGCACACACTACATTATCCCTAACCTTGCACCCACTCCCTGCACACACTACATTACCCCTAACCCTGCACCCACTCCCTGCACACACTACATTACCCCTAACCCTGCACCCACTCCCTGCACACACTACATTATCCCTAACCCTGCACCCACTCCCTGCACACACTACATTACCCCTGACCCTGCACCCACTCCCTGCACACACTACATTACCCCTAACCCTGCACCCACTCCCTGCACACACTACATTATCCCTAACCCTGCACCCACTCCCCGCACACACTACATTACCCCTAACCCTGCACTCACTCCCCACACACACTACATTACCCCTAACCCTGCACCCACTCCCTGCACACACTACATTATCCCTAACCATGCACCCACTCCCCGCACACACTACATTACCCCTAACCCTGCACCCACTCCCTGAACACACTACATTATCCCTAACCCTGCACTCACTCCCCACACACACTACACTACCGCTAACCCTGCACCTGCTCCCCACACACACTACATTATCCCTAACCCTGCACCCACTCCCTGCACACACTACATTATCCCTAACCTTGCACCCACTCCCTGCACACACTACATTACCCCTAACCCTGCACTCACTCCCCGCACACACTACATTACCCCAAACCCTGCACCCACTCCCTGCACACACTACATTATCCCTAACCTTGCACCCACTCCCTGCACACATTACATTACCCCTAACCCTGCACTCACTCCCTGCACACACTACATTACCCCTAACCCTGCACTCACTCCCCGCGATCCATAGTAGTGCCCTAGTTCACATTGTGTCACATTGTAGGGCTACCAGTACATTATGCAACACAGTACCCCCAATTCACATTATGACATACATTGTCCCCAGGTCATGTTATTCCACATGACAGAGCACCTAGTTCATATAATGCCAAACTATAGTGCCTTAACTTCATATTGCGCCACATTACATTGCCCCACTTCATATTATGTAACAGTATAGTGCCCTTCTATTCATTTTATACCACATTACAATGAGGAGGTCCAGGGGCATAATTAGATATATTGTAGGCAAAAGTTTGTAAGTGCCCCTATGTACCACTCAATGGGGATAAATGTACAGGGTGATTCAAAAGTCGCAGTACACCCTTTTGTTTCAAAAACTGTGCAGGAAAGGGCAGCTATGACACGGTAACTTCGTTCTCCAGACATCTAAATTACCTCAATTCTCTCCTCTTGTCAAGGCCATCTTCTGTTTCCTGCAACAAAAAAAGTGTTGTAACTTTTGAACCATAACTGCTATTTCAAATATGTTTACAGCAATACACTTCTCAGCAAATTCCAATGTTGTTTGAAATGTTACACGACCCCCTTTCCATTTGAAAAAACTGACTTAGATTCAAGATTGCACCCATGTTTGGTACATACCCTAAAAGATAGCCCACTCATCCATACCTTACTGGAGTATTCAGTTTTACCCATTTCCTGCACAGTTTTTTAAACAAAAGGGTGTACTGCAACTTTTGAATCACCCTGTATATAACACATGTATCTTTGACAGGGGGGGTGGGCCCAGCACAGCTCTGGGCCCCATAACAGCTGCACTCTTTGCTCCTATGGTAGCTATACCATTGCCAGACACTCTGTATCAGGGCTGTATCCAGGCAAGCAGGCAGCCACTAGTGAAGAGTTGCTAGGACCACCTCCAAGAGCCTGCCAGACCAAATAGGGAGAGCTGAGAGTTGTGCAGCTGCAGGCGTGTGATAGCTGACTGCACAATTTTTTTTTTTCAGTTTCTGAGTAGCTCTGGACTTACTCAGCAGCTGCAATCACTTCAGTCTTTTTGGTCCCGGAATTGACGTCAGACACCCGCCCAGCAAACGCTTGGACATGCGTGCGTTTTTCCAAACACTCCCAGAAAATGGTCAGTTGACACCCACAAATGCCCTCTTTCTGTCAATCACCTTGCGATCGGCTGTGCGAATGGATTCTTCATTAAATCCATCACCCAGCACCGATCCTCTTTGTACCCGTATGACGTGCCTGCGCATTGCAGTGCATACGCATGCGCAGTTTTGCCGAGATTTAACCTGATCACAGCGCTGCAAAAAGTTGCTAACGAGTGATCAACTCGGAATGACCCCCTTAGTTCACCAAGACATATATAATAATATATATTCATGAGCAATGCTGAAATGGATACTCCTATACATTTATCACACTTTCTTGCCCGTTGGTCCTATTAGGAGATACAGTATACTGAGTTAGCATCAATTATAAATTGCTGCTGCTAATTATCTATTATCTCAGCCAGTTTAGTACTACCAGGTACTTTTCAAATTGCCTTCTATAATATGATTGCAGGAACGCTTGTATGTGAGGTGTAAATTATCCTCACTGGCTGGCACTGTTAGGCTGTATGTCATTAACAGTCAATGATATATACATATAGTGCGTGTATAGTGCTACTATGGGGCCCAGAACTGAGAGAGGCCACCTTCCCTGTCAGAGTTACATATGTTACATATAGGGGTGTAGCTACCGTAGGTACTGTGACTGCCTACCAGTGCAATGCCTCACCTACTGGTGTGATCTCCACCTCCTGTGACACGATCCTCCTGCTGGTGCTGTGACTGCCTACCAGTGTAATGCCTAACCTACTGGTGTGATCTCCACCTCCTTTGACACAATCCTCCTGTTGATGCTGTGACTGCCTACCAGTACAATGCCTCACCTACTGTTGTGATCGCCACCTTCTGTGACACAATCCTCCTGCTGGTGCTGTGACTGCCTACCAGTGCAATGCCCCACCTACTGGTATGATCTCCACCTCCTGTGACAAGATCCTCCTGCTGGTGCTGTGACTGCCTACCAGTGCAATGCCTCATCTACTGGTGTGATCTCCACCTCCTGTGACAAGATCCTCCTGCTGGTGCTGTGACTGCCTACCAGTGCAATGCCCCACCTACTGGTGTGATCTCCACCTCCTTTGACACGATCCTCCTGTTGGTGCTGTGACTGCCTACCAGTTCAATGCCTCACCCACTGGTGTGATCTTCATCTTCTGCGACAGGATCCTCCTGCTGGTACTGTGACTGCATACCAGTACAACGCCTCAACTACTGGTGTGATCTCCACCTCCTGTGACATGATTTTCCTGCAGGTGATGTGACTGCCTACCAGTGCAATGCCTCACCCACCGGTGTGATCTCCACCTCCTGTGACACGATCCTACTACTGTTGCTGTGACTACCTACCATGCTGCATTAGCCTTGCTTACTACCACTGTGGGTAATGCTAACAGTTTGCTTAAGCCCAATTTGTGTTGGGCCCCGCTTATAGCTGACTTACTCCAACCTACATGAGGCCACTTTTCATATATTTCCAGGGCCACTTTACGTTCTCAATCCACCCCTGTCTGGCATGGAAGAAATGTGAATGATAAATCAATGTACAGTAAATGTACCAGGAGGTATTGACAAGCCTTTATAACATTATCTTATACTGTGAATTTCTTACCCTGTTTCCAAGACAATTAATTAATTTAACTTGTTAATTAAGTGAAAGGAAGACATGATATTTTCCAGGAAATGTATCAAAGCCGTGGAGAGAGATAAAGTTGAGTATTTGCCCAAATCAAATGAAGCTTCTAACTACAGGTATCATTTCATGTACTGTGCTAGATAAGTGACAGAAGATGATTGGGTGGTTTGGACATCTGTACTTTATCTCTCTCCAAGGCTTGATACATCTCCCCAAGAGTGCTGTATATAAAATATATGTCTGGCTGCTATACAGCAGGCCAGGAGCACCAGCAGGACAGTAGAGTAACAGTCATATCAGTAATAATTTGCGGACCCTGTGAAATTAGCATTCAGTAAAGACGGGAGACTCAGTTAATGAATACATAAAATATTTTTTAGTTTATGTTAAAATATAAAAAGTTTATTAAGTGGAATATTTAATAAATAATATTTGCGAGACATCTCCAAAAACATTCGGTTTTGGGGGCTGTCCACAAATATTAACCAGCCCCTGAATGTATCTATTGGGGACTGCAATGAATATTTGAGTTATCTATTGCATTCCTCCTATTTTGAACACAAAAGCAGTCACCAAAAGTTTCTACGGCAGATGGTAAACTGTGAAACTCACCAAGCTCCAGAATGCAAAGCATTTCTGAGCTTGGCTCGGCAGCTAATGCCATTTCTAAATGGCTTTTGTAGCCTGTGGGCTACATTATGCAATAATTCCCAGGAGAAGGATCCTTGGGATCCCTCTGCATTACAGTCTGCTCTCACATATGCAGTCTGACGATTGCACATGTGAACTAGCACAGCCGGGGTCTAAACCCAGAAGTAAAGTGATCGCATTAGCAATTATTTTACTTCTTATACATTGCAGGGACGGGCATGAGATTGGTACTCATTATGGCATAAAAGTTACACCTCTGGACTCATGAAGAGTCAACCTTCAGCACTCAGGAGAGGAAAACCCCCTTGGGGGGAAACCTCTGGGGAACCATGGCCTCAGGATCGCCCTTCCCTCTGGGCATTAAGAGAGTGTACTAATAGAGGGGTCAGTATGCTATCCCAGTGCATGGAATCCCGGAGGTTGTCAAACCGATGCCGGGATCTCAGTACAGAAAAGACCGACAGGGGTGAGTAAGGGGTGTTTTTCCCCTCTCCCCACCTCCCTAACCCTGCCTGTCCACAGTCTAACCCTAACCTCCTCAATTTGTGCCTAATCCTAACCTCCATCCCTGCTGCCTAAACCTAACCCTCCCTTCCCCGCAGCCTAACCATTCCCGGGGGTGCCTAACCCACCCTACCCACAGCCTAACCCTAACTTCCCCCCAACCGCAGCCTAATCCTATCGTCCCCCCACCCTGCAGCCTAATCCTAACCCCCGCCTGATGCCTAAACCTAACCCCCACCTGATGCCTAAACCTAACCCTCCCTTCCCCGTAGCCTAACCACCCCGAGGGTGCCTAACCCTAACCAACTCTACCCGCTGCCTAACCCCAACCTCCCCCAACCCACAGCCTAAACCTAACCCCCCGCCTGACGCCCTTAACTTAATCTCCCCACCTGATGCCTAAACCTAACCCTATCCTCCCCAACAGCCTAACCACCCCTGGGGGTCCCTAACCCACCCTACCCGCAGCCTAACATTATCCTCCCCCCACCAGCAGCCTAACCCTAACCCCTCCGCCTGATGCCTAACCCTCTCCCTCACCCCACCCCCCTAACCCTGCCTGTCCGCAGTCTAACCCTAACCTCCCCCCTTTGTGCCTAACCCACCCGCGGAGGTGCCTAACCCTAACCCACCCTACTCGCAGCCTAACGCTAACCTCCTCCCACACGCAGCCTGAACCTAACCCCCTGCCTGATGCCTAAACCTAACCCTTCCTCCCTCGCAGCCTAACCACCCCCAGGGGTGCCTAACCCTAACCACAGCCTAACCCTAACCTCCTCCCCACCCACAGCCTAAACTTAACCCCCCAGCCTGATGCCTAAACCTAATCCCCCCGCCTAAACCTAACCCTCCCTCCTCCGCAGCCTAACCACACCTGGGGGTGCCTATCCCTAAGCTCCCCCCACCCGCAGCCTAAACTTAACCCCCCGCCTAATGCCTAAACCTAACCCTCCTGCCCGATGCCTAAACCTAACCCTCCCTCCCACGCAGCCTAACCTCCCCCTGGGTGCCTAATCCACCCTATCCGCAGCCTAACCCTAACCTCCCCACACCTGCAGCCTAACCCTAACTCCCCACCTGACACCTAAACCTAACCCCCAGCCTGACGCGTAAACCTAACCCTCCCTCCTTCGCAGCCTAACCACCCCTCCTCCTCCCCGTGCCTGATGCCTAAACCTAACCCCCCTTGCCCAGCCCTAAACCTATGATCGTGGGGATACGGGCGTCGGTATCCTTGCCCATTCGGAGTTCCAACGTCGGGATTCTGAAGAATGTTGGGATCCCAGTGTCAGTATTCTGACTGCCGTAAACAGGACAGCCGGCATCTTTACCGCATCTCCTAATAGGTAATGCATCTGTCCCAACATTTGGAGCATGTGTCCGCAGCTCTCCTCCCAGGGCAGCTATTCAGGGATCACCCACTGCGTGTAGATGAAGAGGAAGAGATGAAAAATCATTGTTAGTGGATGAACCAGCAGAGAGACAAACTGCAAACAGTGGTGTGGTTGTGTAGAGAGAAAAATCTCTCTATGTAAATATGTTACTCTAACTACTGAGGACATGGAAAATACCTAAAATAAGGACAATTATCCCAAAGGGCCCATTGTTTTTATTCAATACACACATTGGGGGGATAAGTTCTCTCTTATAGTAATTAGTGAGTACCTTCAGAAAAGAAATTTTACCAGTAAATAATAAACATTTAGTGGTCAATCCAATTAGGTACGAGTTACCATTGCTGCAACTTTTCAACAGCATCCAAACTCACACCCTTCGTAGCCAGATTCAGCCTATGGGGCTACCGGAAAGTGCGGCTGTTGTAAGACAAACTCGCACCTAATTAAACTGACCCCTTAGTTGTTAAATGTGATAAAATAGTAAAATATAATGGTGTAATTGTGGGCCTGATTCAGTTGTGGTTGTTGAAGCGATCGCTGCTGCAATCTTGTTGTTCACAATTGCATTGTGAGTCTGAGCAGTCGTAGGCTGAGCAAGTCTCCTAGACACAGGGGGCTCTCCAGCAGCAACACAGGTCACAATGGGTAATTTATGCACGCACATGGAACGGCATTTGAACGGACCTGACACGCCTGTATACAGTTAGCCACCCCCGTTACCACCTCAAATGCTGACTTCCTGTCAATCACTTTGCGATGGGATCCTCTATATGAGCTTGATTTCATTTTGTGCGCAGTGCAGCTTACACACATGCACAGTGAAGCATTGAGCCACTTGGTGCAACAGCAGCTCTGCGTCCGCATCTGAATCAGGCCCCCTGAGCGGTAAGGAGAAGGACTCTGGAGAAAGGACTATGTCACCTTTATTATATGTAAAGATAGGGAAACAGTCACTTGTTACAGCTCCAATTCACATCATTTATACCATTCAGTACCATTTCATCATTTGGTTATTCTGTGGGGGAGATGTATTAAGCCCTGCAGAGTGATAAAGTGGAGAGAGGTAAACTACAAGCCAATCAGCTCCTAACTGCTATGTTACAGGCTGTGTTTGAAAAATGACAACTAGGAGCTGATTGGTTGTTAGTTTATCTCTCTCCACTTTATCACTCTCCCAGGCTTTGTACACCTGCCCCCAGTTCATTGATATACTGTAAATGTCAGCCATTTCACTATCTCCCCCGATCTGTATTGTTCTTCCTCCGATCTGTATGTTCTGTATCATGCTCTCCCCACCCTTCCTGTTTTTCTGTATTACAGTATGTTCTACATCTCGCAACCCTCAAAAGTGTATGTCCTTCCTCTATATGTCCTATAGAGTGCACCACAATTTCTATGTTTTTGTACTGTGCTCCCACACCATCTGTATGTGCTATACCAAGTTTTCCCCTTCTGCATGTTTTGTGTTGTCTGCTCTCCCCCACCATAGACCCTATGTTTTGTACTGTGCTCTCAATACCCCCCACCACACACAATTACACAAGTATGGTAACTTACCTCCTGCATGCTATTCTCCAGTCACTAATTCCTCTGCAACCCCTCACGTCGTCTTCAACTGACACTTTGCAGATCTCTTTGCCAGAACTTTTCCAAATGATGATCTAAATAACCAGAATTTCCTGGTCAGACATACTATGTGTATAATTATACTACTACATTTTGTTACGTACTTTCAATTTTATTAATTTGCTGTTTATCTATTTTATTGACTTTTTATCCAAAAACCAAGATCCTTTCTCATAGAGACCGAAGTTACCTGCTGCAGGTTTTATCTTCCCTAGTGCTAGGATCATGTTAGTATCATACACTGGGCCTAATTCAGACCTGATCGCAGCAGCAAATTTTTTCTCTAATGGACAAAACTATGTGCACTGCAGGTGGGGCAGATGTAACATGTGCAGAGAGTATTGTAACTTACCTCTTGCATGTTATATTCCAGTCGTTGCTACCTCTGCGACCCCTCCAGTCGTCTTCAACTGACACTTTGCAGATCTCTTTGCCGGTCACCCGACACTCTGCAAATCTCTTTGCCAGATGATCTAAAAAACACAAACGACTATCATTAAGCATAGTACTAGTTTAAGTACAATAAAATGTCCATGAGTCAACCAGTTTCCCAATTTTCCTTAAACCAAACAAGATACTTTCAAAGTTATCAATATCCCATTTATCTATTTTATCAACTTTTTCATCCCAAAGCCACGATCCTGCCTCATAGAGACCCAGGTTATCTGCATCCCCTGTATGTGTGCTTATCCTCTATACTGCCCTCTTTATTCCTGAAACGCTACATTTTTATTCCTAAATATGTCGTTCCTTCCTGCGCTTCTCCTATTTATGTGTCCTTGTACCTGTATTCCCTGTTCTGTCTATCTTGTCTTGCCTTTCAGCGGACTATACTGCACTCTGTCTTCCTTACCCCCCTCCATCATACCCTGCTATGTAGGACTCACCTCCTCCTACCTGTCTTCCTGCATGGAAACTGGAAATGTCAGCAGCTGTAGATAGAATGTTACAGGAAGAAGCATTGTGATGTCACGGGCTAGTGATATCACAAGCTAGGTGTGATGTCACAGCAACCAGCAGCAAAGCTACAGAGTTACAGCTATCTTACATATGCATTTTCAACATCAATTACAACAGGATATACATGAGTTTCTAGTTTAAAAAAAAATGAGACTAGTGTAAAAAATTAAGTATAAGGCAATGTTGTACAGAGTGCTTCAATATATAGGTAAAGAAAAAACATAAGTGACAGGAATTTCTAGACTAGAGAGAGAGATAGCTATACTAACTATACTATCCCATTAAACCAGAAAACTCATGAATTATACAGTTTCCGTGGCTGGCTGACCTCAAGTCTGCATTTCACCTGGTTTAATCAGCCACAGAACCTGTGTAACCCATGAGCGTATAAAGAGGAGAATAAATAAGAGTTGTCTTTTTTGTGGCGCACTAGAAATGTATTATTCAGTACCAGCGTATATAAAACTGTAAGGCGGGTCCGCAAGGTGACATTCACAGGGAATAGGTAATGACATCCACTCGACTTGTTCACACCCGCTGGATGTGTTGGAAAGAGGATGAATGGACAATGAGCATGGCTGTGCCCTGTGGCACCACGTGGCACCATTGTACCGACAGCCGGACTGCTGAGAACGGAACCTGGAGGGTACATAACTTTTTGGTTTTCATTTCATCTCATGACACTCCACCCAAAGCTACTCTTCTGGTTATCCTATCAACTAGGACAACAATGAAGGTGACTCCATAACATTTCTTCCATTGTTTTTCCATGTCACAGAAACATTGCATGTATGTTACAGGTGACCATCCTAATCATCTCTCCGTCACTTCACAGTAATGTCATTGTTAGTGATACATTATTTGGATCAAGCAACAAAAGGAAACATAGGTATAAGAGTCTGGCCGGCATATCACTTATTGCATGACGACCTTGTGCCTGCGCTGTACTGTATGTAGACGGAGCATTTGGTTTTGCTATTGACTAACATACACTCCATAAGAGGGCATGCCGACATAGCATATTGTTAAATGTTAACATGTATGATCTTAAACTCCATCTATAAATGTTCTGTTGCGAGACTTCCAATATGCTCAGAATATTGCTACTGTCTGACAGATGATTTAGTATATACTAGCTGGAGTACCCGGCGTTGCCCCGGATTTTAAGAATGTCTGTTTACAAAAATAAATGTAAATATTAAACACACAGTATAAATACCATTGTAGATAGCTGAATACCCGTGCTTTGGTACGGGATGAGAATGGTAAATTAGAATGATAGTTTGTTAATTTACGTTGATTGGAGATCTAGTATATACAGTAGGCTTATCTTGCTTCCCTGATGCACTTTGTGTAGTGGCCGCACCCCTTTTTGGTCCCCCAATGGACCCTGCTCTTCCCACTATATAACTCTCAGTCTGTGGCTTCCTGCTGCCTCCATTCCCCTCCTCAAATCATGTCACTGGCCCTGTCACATGCAGCCCTGTCATCACTGAGATAAAATGCATGTCCTGATATAGTGTGTGCTGCTAGCCCACCCCTAGGGGTGCTAGTGGTGTGTTACCCTCACACTGTTTGTTCCCAGCTTGCAAGTCACATGTGAACCAAGTTTGTTGTAAATTGGTCCGTTATGCTGTCTGCTGATATACTCTGTGCTGCTGGCCCACCCCTAGGGGTGCTAGTGGTGTGTTACCCTCACACAGTTTGTTCCCAGCTTGCAAGTCACATGTGAACCAAGTTTGTTGTAAATTGGTCCGTTATGCTGTCTGCTGATATACTCTGTGCTGCTGTCCCACCCCTAGGGGTGCTAGGGTGTCTGACCCCCACAGTGTTTGTTTCCACAGTGTAAGTCATATGTGTACCAAGTTTGTTGTAAATTGCTCCAGGTATTCCAGTGTTATGCTGTCTGCTGAAATACTCAGTGCTGCTGCCTCACCCCTAGGGATGCTAGTGGTGTCTTCCTCCCACAGTGTTTGTTCCCAGATTGCAATGCATATGTGTACCAAGTTTTGAGTACATTGCTCCAGCAATTCCGGAGTTATGCTGTCTCCTGATATACTCTGTGTTGCTTTCTGCCCCCCTAGGGGTGTTAGGGATTTCTAATTGTTTTAGTTGCCTCTGCCGTGGTTTAATAAGCTTGTATGTAAAATGTAACTATCGTCGCTTGTAAACTGGATTTGTATAGAAAGACAGAATGACGGATTTTCGCTTTTATATAGTAGATATACTATGGTGTTAATTTACTAAGATGGGAGTTCTATTTAAGATGTGATGTTGCCCATAACAACCAATCAGATTCCAAGTATTATGTTCTAGAAGGTACTAGATAATTGAGAATTATAATCTGATTGGTTGCTATGGGCAACATCCCATCTTAAATAGAACTCCCATCTTAGTAAATTTACCCCTTAGAGTTACTTTGATATGTGACTGTCATACTTGGCAACATTTTATAACAAGTTCCAGGGATGCTTGGTGGCTGATCCCAGTGCATAGTGGAATGTCATGTGCGGATCTGTCTAGGAGGTCCTTGGTGCACTACAGCTCCCATTGTGTCATGTGTACTGGACTTCATTATAATGTGATGATTTGTTTTTAATTCATGTTAATTACTCATATTCCATACATTTTCATTATACCACTTAGGGGGACATTTACTAAGCAGTGATAAGAGCAGAGATAGTGAGACAGTGGAGAAGTTGCCCCATCAACCAATCAGCAGCTCTGTATAATTTTACAGTATGCAAATTATAGATGTTACTTCAGTGCTGATTGGTTGCCATGGGAAACTTCTCCACTGGCTCACTTCTCTGCTGTTATCACTGCTTAGTAAATGCCCCCCTTAATGTGCACATAACACAGTGTTTAACTGCGAGCGTTTTTTGCAGCGCTGCCATCAGGTCAGAACTGCACATGCATATGCACCGCAATGTGCAGGTACGTCGCACAGGTACAAAGCGGTTCGTTGCTCTGCGATGGGTTTGTGCAAAGAATCCATTCGCATGGGCGATTGCAAGGAGATTGATAGGAAGAAGGCATTTGTGGGTGACAACTGACTGTTATCTGGGAGTGGTTGGAAAAACGCAGGCGTTCCCAAGCGTTGGCAGGGTGGGTGTTTGACGTGAATTCCAGTCCCGGACAGGTTGAAGTGATCGCAGCGGCTGAGTAAGTCCTGGGCTACCCAGAAACTGCACAAAATCTTTTTGTACTGCTCGACTGCACATGCGATCGCACACTTGAACAGCTAAAATACAATCCCCGGTGGGCGGTGACTATGTGAACGCAGGACTGCAAAAACAGGTAGCGAGCGGTCAGGTCTGAATTGGCCCCAGAGATCCTCCAGAAACCCCATGGGGCTGTTTTACTGGTCCATGTCAGTTTTGGCCATCCAAGTGTGAGGTCAAATTGATCAATAATCCTTGGCCGCAGCTCCAGATGCGGGATGGGCCTGCATGTGGCCAGCTGTACAGTGGAGACATCGGATAACAGCCCATGTCCTCTCATGCTTTACAGTGTTTAGTTGCAAAATTGTTGGTGGAGGTGGTGGGTGTTTGGTAGGCTAAAGCACTGGGGCTCGTTACAAATACTGGAGTCTATTTACTAAGCCTTGGAGAGAGATATAGTGGACGGAGATAAGTACCAGTGAAATCAGCTGCTAACTGTCATATTATAGGCTGGGTTTGAAAAATGACAGGAGCTGATTGGCTGGTACTTTATCTCCATCCACTTTATTTCTCTCCAAGGCTTAGTAAATAGACCCCATTGTATGCAGTGAATGTGGGGGTGATGAAATGGTTAAAAAATAGATACTTTTTTGCTGGTGAGCTACAGGGCCCAGATATCACACACTTACCAAGTTCTTGACTGCCAATTGGGAGGGGTATGACGCAACCATGTGGGCAGTGCAGGGGCATGACAGCAGAATCGCACCATCAAGGCACATCATTGTAAAGCGGGGGAAGGGGCCATGATGATGGGCTTCAGCAGGAATGGCATCATCAGCTCGCCTGGACTGGTCACTTCACACGGGAAGTGGGCATCAGCGTGTGGAACTGAGGCGTAACTAAAGATATGCCTACATCTTGGTGCCTGCTATCCTGGAGTCTCCAAGACATTGCGGGAGAATAGACAAGTACCATATGCTCTATCATGCGTTGGGATCGTGTAACCGGCGGTTGGGATCCCAGCGGTCAGCATCCTGATGCCGGGATCCTGGCCGCCAGATTGCCGGTGGGGGTACAAGTGCAACAGAGCCCCATGCGGGCTCGCCAAGGGCATAGCTACCATGGGTGCAGGGAGTGCAGCTGCTATGGGGCCCAGAACTGAGAGGGGCCACCTTCCCAGTCAGTTACATGTGATATATACAGGGTGTATCTACCATAGGTGCAGGGAGTGCAGATGCTTTGGGACCCAGTGCTGAGAGAGGCCAGCTTCCCTGTCACAGTTACATGTGTTATATACAGGGCGTAGCTACCATAGGTGCAGGGAGTGCAGCTGCTATAAGGTCCAGTGCTGAGAGGGGCCACCTTCCCTGTCACAGTTACACGTGTTATATACAGTGTGTAGCTACCATAGGTGCAGGGAGTGCAGCTGCTATAAGGCCCAGTGCTGAGAGGGGCCACCTTCCCTGTCACAGTTACACGTGTTATATACAAGGGTGTAGCTACCATAGGTGCAGGGAGAGCAGCTGCTATGGGGCCCAGTGCTGAGAGGTGCCACCTTCCCTGTCACAGTTACACGTGTTATATACAAGGGTGTAGCTACCATAGGGGCGAGGAGTGCAGCTGCTATGGGGCCCAGTGTTGAGAGGGGCCACCTTCCCCATCACAGTTACATGTGTTATATACAAGGACGTAGCTACCATAAGTGCAGGGAGTGCAGCTGCTATGCAGAGCTGAGAGGGGCAACCTTCCCTGTCACAATTACATATGTTATATGCAAGGTGTAGCTACCATAGGTGCAGCTGCTTAGGGACCCACAGCTGAGAGGTGCCTCCTTCCCTGTCACAGTTACATGTGTTATATACAAGGGTGTAGCTGCCATAGGTGCAGGGAATGCAGCTACCTGGGGCGGATTGGCCCACCAGGACACCATGACAGATTCCGATGGGCTGGTCCCATGTCCCCCTCAGCCAGGCCGATTCACACTCAGGCTGGGTTGGTTCACACTGCTTCCAGTACTTGTGGTTCATTGAAATGCAATCCGGAAGTTAGGCTAGCGGGCACTTCCATGTGCCGCTAGCCGTGAAAAGTGGTGATGCTTTTCTACCAATGGGGGACCTTGAGAAAGTTCACCACCCCAGCAGCATCCTCTCCCTGGCCCCGGCCAAAGGTCTCTTCAACGAGCCCGGCCCAGGAGAAGCAGCAAAGCGATGGACGGTGCTGGGTTCACTACACCCGCTGCCACCCCAGCTCTCGCACTCTAACTGAACTGGCCAGAGCGGTGACTGAGCACTGAAGGGGACCCGGCAGAGAGGTTATTTTTAATTACATTATTTGCATTATCATGATGGTGTAAAGGATAGGGTGTCCCCGGTCACAGTGTATGGTTTGGGGACTGGACAGTAGCAAAATGTACCTTGTTCTCAGCAGTGGAGTCAACCTTCATATCCCAACGCGCCGGGGAGCGCGTTCGCGTAAAAAAGGGGGCGTGGTCATTAACAAAGGGGGCATGGCCTCGTGGGGACGTCACTACAAGGGCGTGCCCAGCATCTCCGGAGATGCTGGGCTGTACTGGGCTGCCCCCGGAAACTGTCTGCACATATATAAATATATATGCAATAAGCTACCATGGTTTTAGGTCTCAGATACTGTATCATGAAATAATCAACATAGCTGCACTGGCCATACTACTCCTCACTGTACCTTAAACACACATCAACACATCCTGTCACAAACATCAATATTTAGTGACAAACCATGTTTCTGCAGTGAAGTACTATACATAAATATAAGGCATTGTATATATAAATGATATAATAACTCTCAAAACATATATGTACATGTATCGAAAATCATGTAATGGGTTACATTTCTCCCCCTGGTGATCTGCATACAGCTCCATCCCATTCCCTCAGATCACCACATATCCTTTCCTTTCAATGGGTCATACCCAAAGTAAGGCCAGGTGAGTACTATACTTGAGTGAATTATTTGAGGTAAGTATACAGGTTTACTTAATTCAGGATATGTTAAAACTTATGGAGGTCTTCGTACCCTTGATGGCCGATCACTACACAATATCCCCTCACCAGCATCTGAGATCATTGGCTCAATACAAGGGTCCCTACTTGGGTTAATAGCTGTGTCATTTACACCACATTCTAATGCGATTACATTCTCAGATTTCATCGTTATTATTAAATGATATAGCACACTCCTCTTCCATTGGACTCTCCTCAAGCACCAGAGGTGGGGTACACTTGAAAGACTGGGGAATATTGCCTGAAATAGTATTATATTTATTTAGTAAAAATATCCTGCACCTCCCTCAGTGTCTATTGCATCATCATTATTACCTACTGGGATTTCTTTTAATTGGCTTTGGCTATTTGTAGATCGCAATCTGCCACTGTCTCTCCAAGTAGAGCTTCTCAGTGGTTCTGCTTCAGCAACCTCAGGGAGATGAATATCTTGGGTTATAGGCAGGAGATGCTGTCGGTGGTAGGTAACGACAGGTCCCACTCCCGACTCTAGCCGCAGTTTATAAACAGGTATGTTGGGCAATTGTTCCATTACCACATATGGGTCAGGCCTCCACCGATAAGCAAATTTTTGTTGTCTGGGAACTCCTGGTTGCTGCACTAGAACTCGATGCCCTATTTCCAATACATTTTCCTTCACTCTCAGGTCATATCTGATTTTGTTGTTAGCCCCTGCTTTGCTAGCAGCGTCCTGAGCTTACTTATGAGTGTATCTTAGCTCCTTTCTTAATTTAGTTATATACTGGGTATGGGTTTGTCCCTTGGCATCTCGGGAGGGAATTCCTAGAGAGACATCTATGGGCATTCGGGCTTCACACCCAAACATCAATTCGTATGGGGAGTACCCAGTGGATTCATTCTTAGTGCAGTTATATGCATGCACCAGATGACATATCCTCCTACTCCACTGTGTTTGGCACCTTGGGTCCAAGGTGCCTATCATATTGAGCAGGGTATGATTAAAACGCTCTGGCTGGGGATTCCCCTGAGGATGGTAAGGAGTAGTCCGGGATTTCTTAATCTCACAGCACAGACAAAGCTCCCGAATACATTTTCCCTCAAAATCCCGCCCATGGTCAGAGTGTAATCGAGCAGGTAATCCATAGTGAACAAGGAACCTTTCCCATAAGGTTTTAGCTACAGTAACTGCCCTTTGCTCAGAAGTAACATAAGCCTGGGCATAACGGGTGAAGTGATCCGTTACTACAAGAATGTTACATTCCTTCCCAGGTGATGTTTCAAATTAAAAATAATCAATGCATCCTAGATCCATAGGACCATGGCTATTGAGATTAACAAGGGCAGCGGACTTAGTGGGAAGAGTCTTCCTCAACATACAACTACCACAGGTTTTACAGTAGTTCTCAATATCCTGATTCATTAAGGGCCAATAGAAATGGTCCATTATCAGCCCTGCTGTCTTTTCTACCCCAAGATGACCGTGCTGATCATGTAATGCATTTAAAATAGTTGCTCTATAGGACTGTAGAGTAACTAATTGAAATTTGAGTTTTCTATTAGATATAACCAATTTATGGTACAGTATCCCTTTCTTCAGAATTAATTGTTTTGTCTGCCTCAGCAATAACTTGGAGGCATGTGTCATAGAGTTTAAATCACATTCAGCGCAACCAGACTCAAGGTATAGTATGACAAGGGATATATCAGGATTATCCCGTTGATCCAGGCGGATTTGTTCCTGGCACATTCTAGGCAAGTCCCCTAATTCTAATTGGCTTAACCAACAATAAACCAGAGGCAATACTTTGTCAGAGGCTCCAAGAGCACTGATACATTTCTTTCTTTCTGAAACTGCATGCTGTATGTTGAAGCATAATCCCTTAATGGTGGTTGAAGGAACTTCAATCCACTCAGACCCATCTGATTCATCTGCAGTTCTGGGTAACCTGGACAAAGAATCAGCATCTATGTTGTTGATGCCTGGGCTGTACTTAACTTTAAAATCATAATAGACAAAGCAGCTAACCATCTGTGCCCTGTAGCATCTAATTTGGCGGTGGTTAACACATAGTTTAGGGGATTGTTGTCAGTAAACACCTCAAACTTTACCCCATACAAGTACTCATGAAATCTGTCAGCCACAGCCCATTTAAGAGCAAGAAGTTCCAATTTGTGTACAGGATACCTCTATTGGACAGTCCCTGGCTGATATAAGATACAGGCCGTAATTTTCTGTCATGAGTTTGATACAAAATTGCACCTACACCATCAAAGGAGGCATCAACATGTAATATATGGGGCAGTGTGGGGCCAGCATATGCCAATACTGGGGCATTGGTAAGATCCATTTTAGTTTGAGGAAGGCCTCTTCACACTCAGATGTCCATCTATCCCCAAACTCCTCAGATGGTTTAAAATAGCCCTCCTTTTTCCATGACCTGACAGAGGACCCTCCACCAGTTGGCGGATATCCCTTAGTCAACTCATGTAGAGGACGGCATATCACAGAATAATAGGGCACAAATCGGCGATAATACCCACAAAACCCAAGGGAAGATCTTAATTCCTTTGGTTTGATGGGTCGGGGCCACCCATTCACTGCTTCCACCTTAGTTGGGTCAGTAGAGATACCATGTTGACTCACTACGTGTCCCAGGTATATCACAGAGGGCTGGCAGAACTTACATTTGTCCACAGAGAGCTTAAATCCTTTTTTCATCAACCTGTCCAGCACTTTGAGCAGATGATGATTATGTTCCTACAGAGAGGACCCAAATACAATGATATCATCAAGGTAAACTAATACCTCATGGTAATTTATATAATCCACTGTCTGCTCCATGGTCCTCTGGAAAGTGGCTGGGGCACCCTTTATACCCTGAGGCATCTTCAAAAATTCAAAGAAGCCTAGAGGGCATATGAAAGCGGTCTTTTCTCTATCATTGGGACTCATAGGTATTTGGTAATACCCACTCTGTAGATCAAACACTGTAAACCACTAACTCCCCTGCAGACAGTCCAATGCCTCTTCTATCCTAGGGACAGTGTACTGATCTGGCACAGTGTGTTGGTTAAGTGTCCGGTAATCAATGCACATGCGAATATTGCCATTCTTTTTATGGGCCACTATGATAGGGGAAGCATTTGTACTTTCCGAATGTTGAATAACTTGTTTCCCACAGAGTTTGAAAATGCTGCCTAACATCCTCAAAACCTACAGGGGCAAGTATTTGTGACCTCTCCCGGAATGGTGTCTCATTAGTCAGCTTAATACAGTGTTCCACACCTTCAGCTTTTCCCAAATCCCATTCCCTAAGAGAAAAGACCTTCTGTCATTTTACCAATTCATTACATAACATGTCTCATTCTACCAACCCAATGTCACTACCCTGGAAAAAGGGAGTTAAATCCTCCAGGGATAATCCTGGAGCCAGAGAGGACTCTCTGTGCCCAGATTCATCTCCAGTTGTACTTATATGATGAGTCAACATATTAGAGCTGTTGCATCCTTGTTAATTTCCAAACACCACTCACTGAGAACTTTGAACAAGTTAGCATTAGTCCCCACGATCACAGACATCACAGTTTTATCACCTGGGGACTCCGGGCATATCAGAGCTATTAGGGGTAATGGCTCTGACACACAAATCCCTCTGGAAACTCTATGTGGACTATTACATAACCTAAATAGGGATATCTATGTTCACTTAATCCCCATATCACAAGCCCCTCAAGGGGCCTAATAGGGACATCATAGAGATAGTGTCTATACCAATGCTCGAATATGATGGACACCTGGGACCCGCTGTCCAACAAAACAGGGCAGAGGTGTCCATTTAATGACCACACATGGAGCAGGTCCTATCATAACTTCAGGAATCGAACTACTCCACTGGGCACTCCCCATTGAATTCACATCTAAGTTCTGGGAGACTGTGAGGGGCCCGCCAGCCTCCCCCCATTGTTTCCCTGATTAGGAGCATTATCCAACTGCACATTAGCTCCTAATCCAGAAGTACCCCAGCCTGGGGAACATTCCACCACTCTAGGTCCTGGCTGTCCGCACCGGAAACACCCTCTGCCTGTAAAATTTCCACCTCTCCTAAAATTTCCCCTATTATTGTTAAGCCTCCTAGTGGAGCTTTCCGGAGGCAATATTAGAGGGTACAACCCTTTGATTTAGAGCAAGAATAAGCTGTTATATATTTTTATTTTGTTCCTCTACTAAAGTGACTAACCTATCCTCCCTTGAAACTTGGGTTTCAGGGGAGGGTACCACCACTTTTACATCCTTTGCATGGGTCTTCTCTCTATTTGCTATCAAAGGTTCCTCATGGGTAACTTCCTTAATTAAATCATTAAGGGTAGGATTTCCTAATAATACAGCAGTATACTGCAACCGCTGAGCTATTGGGTCAGTTGTTAAAGCTCCCCGAATGACTAGGTTCAGTCTACTACTATTAATTTCAGCAGATAATAACCCTCCTTTGTCTACTATTTTATGTATCAATTTGTCTAACCTAAACACATATCGGAACAATTTCTCCCCCTGTTCCTGATAGTATGGTTGAATCGGGCAACCAGGTCACCTACATCCTCCAATGTTCCATATGTGTATTCTAAGGCCTGGAAGTAGTCAGCCACCATGGCCTCAGGATTACTTTTCCTCGTGGCCTGAATGATTCCCATAGTAGGTTCCCATAAACTGTCTACAATCCTTTGTTTTTTTATATGAGCAGTGCAATGCCACTCCTCGGACTGTTGGATGGCTGCCTCCCTCCAGGCCACATAAGGCTTCTCTCCAGTAGGTACAGGCAGTATTCCAGAAAAAAATCCTTAGTCACCTATAGCTACCCTCATAGTGCCAACATTCTAATTGATGTACAACTTTATCAGCTATAACTTCTAACTGACTCCCTAACTTCGCCCTGAGATTAAATATATCCTCCCATAGCCACAGAGGGATCTCCACTGGGCTGGGAGGAAATGTCACTTACAATTAGGGGTTCAGCAGCCCTTTCACTGTTTTCCTTTTCAGGCCATATAATTTTACACTTGCATTCAGGGTTAGACCTCACAGCCACCATGTTAGGAAGTAAAACAGATTCTAAGTCATTACTAGTAGTTATTAATACGGCACACAGCTCTCCATTTTACCTGAACTGCTTATCGGCAATCTTTGGTTGCTTTACCCCGAAAATAAATACTGTAGCATTTCTGTCCTGATTGTCCCATCAGTGGTGTCTGTGAGGTCCCCTAACACCACAAAACTCATCTCTGGAGTTATTCCCTTCCTTATGCACCAATCAAAGGCTTCACTACTTGTACATTGAGTCATTTTGGCTACTATGCTTCACTTACCCCTAAGTATCTTGCAAATTGATCTCAGCAGTGCATCCAATTGTAACCCCACCCCACTTAATCCCAGGGGTATATGGGCTACCTACAATACTACCAATGTGCCGCCACCCAAGCTATCTGTGTACCTAGGCTTGCCTGGGTAAGTCCTCCTAAAATTGTATAAAAGTGTAATATTTCACTTATGTACACCTCTACCAAGTATATTATACCTGTTCTTTTTTCCAGAACTTCCACGGATCAAATTCCAAGTAACAAATTAAGCTATAAATATAATGGTTTTAATATACTAACATCACTGTAGATGGATACATTAATGCATTTGAGCAAACAATAAACATTTATCACATTAAATATATATATATTTAATGTGATAAGGATATTATATAAGTTATTAGCAGTTTCTTTAGTCGTGTATTATATAAACAGCAAGTCTCCTATAGATGGATGTCATCCTCAAATAATGTGAAAGTAATTATTTTACAAATCTGGTAGCTCTAGATGACTATGACAGCTCCACCAGTTGAATTACATATGAGCTATTCCGACATAGGCCCTCATTCCGAGTTGACCGCTAGCTGCTTTCGGTCGCAGCGCAGCGATTAGGTGAAAAAGCGGCATTTCTGCACATGCGTATGGGCCGCAGTACACACACGCGAAGTACTTTCACACAAAACTATGCAGTTTTACACAAGGGCGAGCGACGCTTTTCTGTCGCTCTGTTGATCGGTGAGTGATTAACAGGAAGTGGGTGTTTCTGGGTGGTAACTGGCCGTTTTCCGGGAGTGTGCTAAAAAACGCAGGCGTGACAGGTAAAAACGTAGGCGTGTCTGGGGAAACGGGGGAGTGGCTGGCCGAACGCAGGGCGTGTTTGTGACGTCAAAGCAGGATCCCTACCTCCGGCAAAACTGAAGGCCACCCCTTTTCAAACTGCCTTCTATAATATGATTGCAGGAACGCTTGTATGTGAGGTGTATCTCTGTTAAATTATCCTTACTGGCTGGCACTGTTAGGCTGTATGTCATTAACAGTCAGTGATATATACCTATAGTGTGTGTATAGTGCTTTCACTGTTCAAAACTCACTTACAGCTCCAATGATAGTAAGTGGCGCAATAGGACGTTCACTCCCCCGACTGATGGGTATTGGGAATGGGTACTGATGGGTATTGCTGAGCTGACCAGTTACTATTGGTGGTGATTCAGGACTGCAACTCTGCCTTCACCTGATAGGAGGTGGCACTAATTGATTTCCCCTCTATCAGACCCTATCTGCCGAGAGCCACTGCATCAGTGTCTGCTGCCTTCTCCCGCTCCGCCTCACCAAGGCCCTCATTCCGAGTTGATCGCTCGCTAGCTACTTTTTGCAGCCGTGCAAACGTATAGTCGCCTCCCACGGGGGAGTGCATTTTCACTTAGCAAGTGTGCGGTCGCTTGTGCAGCCAAGTGGGACAAAAAAGTTTTTTGCAGTTTCTGAGTAGGTCTTAACTTACTCAGTCCTTGCAATCACTTCAGCCTGTCCGGTCCCGGAATTGACCTCAGACACCCGCCCTGCAAACGCCTGGACACGCCTGCGTTTTCCTTACCACTCCCAGAAAATGGTCAGTTGACACCCATAAATGCCCTTTTTCTGTCAATCTCCTTGCGATCGGTTGTGCGAATGGATTTGTTGCTAGAAGCAATGCACAGCAACAATGCTGTTTGTACTTGTACGACGCGCATGCGCATTGTGGTGCATATGCATGCGCAGTAGTAACCTGATCGCTGAGCTGCGAAAATCGGCAGCATACGATCAACTCGGAATGACCCCCCATATACAGGTACCAACAGTGTAGCTTTGTGGCAATGGGGGGAATCCCGGCTGGTTACTCCCCTGAAGCGCTATCACTCTCATCCCATTGGCTCTCTCCCTGTGTTGGCGGCGCTACCCAGACTCCAGCTGCCGCTGTATATTAGGGATGTGCACTTGAAATTTTTCGGGTTTTGTGTTTTGGTTTTGGGTTCGGTTCCGCGGCCGTGTTTTGGGTTCGACCGCGTTTTGGCAAAACCTCACCGAATTTTTTTTTGTCGGATTCGGGTGTGTTTTGGATTCGGGTGTTTTTTTTCAAAAAACCCTAAAAAACAGCTTAAATCATAGAATTTGGGGGTCATTTTGATCCCAAAGTGTTATTAACCTCAAAAACCATAATTTCCACTCATTTTCAGTCTATTCTGAATACCTCACACCTCACAATATTATTTTTAGTCCTAAAATTTGCACCGAGGTCGCTGGATGACTAAGCTAAGCGACCCTAGTGGCCGACACAAACACCTGGCCCATCTAGGAGTGGCACTGCAGTGTCACGCAGGATGGCCCTTCCAAAAAACACTCCCCAAACAGCACATGACGCAAAGGAGAAAAAAAGAGGCGCAATGAGGTAGCTGTGTGAGTAAGCTAAGCGACCCTAGTGGCCGACACAAACACCTGGCCCATCTAGGAGTGGCACTGCAGTGTCACGCAGGATGGCCCTTCCAAAAAACACTCCCCAAACAGCACATGACGCAAAGAAGAAAAAAAGAGGCGCAATGAGGTAGCTGTGTGAGTAAGATAAGCGACCCTAGTGGCCGACACAAACACCTGGCCCATCTAGGAGTGGCACTGCAGTGTCACGCAGGATGGCCCTTCCAAAAAACACTCCCCAAACAGCACATGACGCAAAGAAGAAAAAAAGAGGCGCAATGAGGTAGCTGTGTGAGTAAGATAAGCGACCCTAGTGGCCGACACAAACACCTGGCCCATCTAGGAGTGGCACTGCAGTGTCACGCAGGATGGCCCTTCCAAAAAACACTCCCCAAACAGCACATGACGCAAAGAAGAAAAAAAGAGGCGCAATGAGGTAGCTGTGTGAGTAAGCTAAGCGACCCTAGTGGCCGACACAAACACCTGGCCCATCTAGGAGTGGCACTGCAGTGTCACGCAGGATGGCCCTTCCAAAAAACACTCCCCAAACAGCACATGACGCAAAGAAGAAAAAAAGAGGCGCAATGAGGTAGCTGTGTGAGTAAGATAAGCGACCCTAGTGGCCGACACAAACACCTGGCCCATCTAGGAGTGGCACTGCAGTGTCACGCAGGATAGCCCTTCCAAAAAAACACTCCCCAAACAGCACATGACGCAAAGAAGAAAAAAAAGAGGCGCAATGAGGTAGCTGTGTGAGTAAGGTAAGCGACCCTAGTGGCCGACACAAACACCTGGCCCATCTAGGAGTGGCACTGCAGTGTCACGCAGGATGGCCCTTCCAAAAAACACTCCCCAAACAGCACATGACGCAAATAAAAATGAAAGAAAAAAGAGGTGCAAGATGGAATTGTCCTTGGGCCCTCCCACCCACCCTTATGTTGTATAAACAGGACATGCACACTTTAACCAACCCATCATTTCAGTGACAGGGTCTGCCACACGACTGTGACTGAAATGACGGGTTGGTTTGGACCCCCACCGAAAAAGAAGCAATTAATCTCTCCTTGCACAAACTGGCTCTACAGAGGCAAGATGTCCACCTCATCATCATCCTCCGATATATCACCGTGTACATCCCGCTCCTCACAGATTATCAATTCGTCCCCACTGGAATCCACCATCTCAGCTCCCTGTGTACTTTGTGGAGGCAATTGCTGCTGGTCAATGTCTCCACGGAGGAATTGATTATAATTCATTTTAATGAACATCATCTTCTCCACATTTTCTGGAAGTAACCTCGTACGCAGATTGCTGACAAGGTGAGCGGCGGCACTAAACACTCTTTCGGAGTACACACTTGTGGGAGGGCAACTTAGGTAGAATAAAGCCAGTTTGTGCAAGGGCCTCCAAATTGCCTCTTTTTCCTGCCAGTATAAGTACGGACTGTCTGACGTGCCTACTTGGATGCGGTCACTCATATAATCCTCCACCATTCTTTCAATGGTGAGAGAATCATATGCAGTGACAGTAGACGACATGTCCGTAATCGTTGTCAGGTCCTTCAGTCCGGACCAGATGTCAGCATCAGCAGTCGCTCCAGACTGCCCTGCATCACCGCCAGCGGGTGGGCTCGGAATTCTGAGCCTTTTCCTCGCACCCCCAGTTGCGGGAGAATGTGAAGGAGGAGATGTTGACAGGTCGCGTTCCGCTTGACTTGACAATTTTCTCACCAGCAGGACTTTGAACCCCAGCAGACTTGTGTCTGCCGGAAAGAGAGATCCAAGGTAGGTTTTAAATCTAGGATCGAGCACGGTGGCCAAAATGTAGTGCTCTGATTTCAACAGATCGACCACCCGTGAATCCTTGTTAAGCGAATTAAGGGCTCCATCCACAAGTCCCACATGCCTAGCGGAATCGCTCCCTTTTAGCTCCTCCTTCAATGCCTCCAGCTTCTTCTGCAAAAGCCTGATGAGGGGAATGACCTGACTCAGGCTGGCAGTGTCTGAACTGACTTCACGTGTGGCAAGTTCAAAAGGTTGCAGAACCTTGCACAACGTTGAAATCATTCTCCACTGCGCTTGAGACAGGTACATTCCACCTCCTATATCGTGCTCAATTGTATAGGCTTGAATGGCCTTTTGCTGCTCCTCCAACCTCTGAAGCATATAGAGGGTTGAATTCCACCTCGTTACCACTTCTTGCTTCAGATGATGGCAGGGCAGGTTCAGGCATTTTTGGTGGTGCTCCAGTCTTCTGTACGTGGTGCCTGTACGCCGAAAGTGTCACGCAATTCTTCTGGCCACCGACAGCATCTCTTGCACGCCCCTGTCGTTTTTTAAAAAATTCTGCACCACCAAATTCAAGGTATGTGCAAAACATGGGACGTGCTGGAATTTGCCCATATTTAATGCACACACAATATTGCTGGCGTTGTCCGATGCCACAAATCCACAGGAGAGTCCAATTGGGGTAAGCCATTCCGCGATGATCTTCCTCAGTTGCCGTAAGAGGTTTTCAGCTGTGTGCGTATTCTGGAAACCGGTGATACAAAGCGTAGCCTGCCTAGGAAAGAGTTGGCGTTTGCGAGATGCTGCTACTGGTGCCGCCGCTGCTGTTCTTGCGGCGGGAGTCCATACATCTACCCAGTGGGCTGTCACAGTCATATAGTCCTGACCCTGCCCTGCTCCACTTGTCCACATGTCCGTGGTTAAGTGGACATTGGGTACAACTGCATTTTTTAGGACACTGGTGAGTCTTTTTCTGACGTCCGTGTACATTCTCGGTATCGCCTGCCTAGAGAAGTGGAACCTAGATGGTATTTGGTAACGGGGGCACACTGCCTCAAGAAATTGTCTAGTTCCCTGTGAACTAACGGCGGATACCGGACGCACGTCTAACACCAACATAGTTGTCAAGGCCTCAGTTATCCGCTTTGCAACAGGATGACTGCTGTGATATTTCATCTTCCTCGCAAAGGACTGTTGGACAGTCAATTGCTTGGTGGAAGTAGTAAAAGTGGGCTTACGACTTCCCCTCTGGGATGACCATCGACTCCCAGCAGCAACAACAGCAGCGCCAGCAGCAGTAGGCGTTACACGCAAGGATGCTTCGGAGGAATCCCAGGCAGGAGAGGACTCGTCAGAATTGCCAGTGACATGGCATGCAGGACTATTGGCATTCCTGGGGAAGGAGGAAATTGACACTGAGGGAGTTGGTGGGGTGGTTTGCGTGAGCTTGGTTACAAGAGGAAGGGATTTACTGGTCAGTGGACTGCTTCCGCTGTCGCCCAAAGTTTTTGAACTTGTCACTGATTTATTATGAATGCGCTGCAGGTGACGTATAAGGGAGGATGTTCCGAGGTGGTTAACGTCCTTACCCCTACTTATTACAGCTTGACAAAGGCAACACACGGCTTGACAAATGTTGTCCGCATTTCTGGTGAAATACTTCCACACCGAAGAGCTGATATTTTTGGTATTTTCACCAGGCATGTCGACGGCCCTATTCCTCCCACGGACAACAGGTGTCTCCCCGGGTGCCTGACTTAAACAAACCACCTCACCATCAGAATCCTCCTTGTCAATTTCCTCCCCAGCGCCAGCAACACCCATATCCTCCTCATCCTGGTGTACTTCAACACTGACATCTTCAATCTGACTATCAGGAACTGGACTGCGGGTGCTCCTTCCAGCACTTGCAGGGGGCGTGCAAATGGTGGAAGGCGCATGCTCTTCACGTCCAGTGTTGGGAAGGTCAGGCATCGCAACCGACACAATTGGACTCTCCTTGTGGATTTGGGATTTCGAAGAACGCACAGTTCTTTGCGGTGCTTTTGCCAGCTTGAGTCTTTTCAGTTTTCTAGCGAGAGGCTGAGTGCTTCCATCCTCATGTGAAGCTGAACCACTAGCCATGAACATAGGCCAGGGCCTCAGCCGTTCCTTGCCACTCCGTGTGGTAAATGGCATATTGGCAAGTTTACGCTTCTCCTCCGACAATTTTATTTTAGATTTTGGAGTCCTTTTTTTACTGATATTTGGTGTTTTGGATTTTACATGCTCTGTACTATGACATTGGGCATCGGCCTTGGCAGACGACGTTGCTGGCATTTCATCGTCTCGGCCATGACTAGTGGCAGCAGCTTCAGCACGAGGTGGAAGTGGATCTTGATCTTTCCCTAATTTTGGAACCTCAACATTTTTGTTCTCCATATTTTAATAGGCACAACTAAAAGGCACCTCAGGTAAACAATGGAGATGGATGGATACTATACAGAAATGGGTTCTCTGCGCACTGAGGTGTTAATCTGAGGCGGGGTGTGCTGCTGGTAATGAGGGGTGTCCCACCCCCCCTTAAATGGTAAGTATACAGATGTGGATAAATCCACAGGGAACCAGCGCTCAAACCCTATTTGTAGTGGTGAATGTACGGTTATAAAGTGAAACTAAAATCAATAATGAAAAAGCAGGTAATATACTTAAGGTTGTTTATTCTAAGATGCTGAGATACTTTCTTTCCCAACAGGTATAAATTCGGTTTAAAAGTCAATCAGTGATTGGGGCACGCTCCTGGTTTGAGCTTAAATTCTGAAGTGCAAGGTTCAATTGAAAGAACAAATGCTGTAATCTTTGTAAAGTCGAAAAAAAAAAGAAAAAGAAAAAGAAAAATGCCACAAAAAAATATTAATGATAATATGTACTAAATCCAAACGGTTTACAAGTCTATACAGACAGCGGCGTACCGCTAATCTGTGCTCTGAAGTGAAGGATTCTCTTGTGAAGTGATGAACAGTTGACAGCGGTAGTGTATGCTTTGGTTAGAGTGGAGAATAAGGACCCTGGACTGGCGCTATTCCTCCTGCAGCACGTCCCACGGGCGCTCTACTGTGGGACGTGCTGCAGGAGGAATAGCGCCAGTCCAGGGTCCTTATTCTCCACTCTAACCAAAGCATACACTACCGCTGTCAACTGTTCATCACTTCACAAGAGAATCCTTCACTTCAGAGCACAGATTAGCGGTACGCCGCTGTCTGTATAGACTTGTAAACCGTTTGGACTTTAGTACATATTATCATTAATATTTTTTTGTGGCATTTTTCTTTTTCTTTTTCTTTTTTTTTCGACTTTACAAAGATTACAGCATTTGTTCTTTCAATTGAACCTTGCACTTCAGAATTTAAGCTCAAACCAGGAGCGTGCCCCAATCACTGATTGACTTTTAAACCGAATTTATACCTGTTGGGAAAGAAAGTATCTCAGCATCTTAGAATAAACAACCTTAAGTATATTACCTGCTTTTTCATTATTGATTTTAGTTTCACTTTATAACCGTACATTCACCACTACAAATAGGGTTTGAGCGCTGGTTCCCTGTGGACTTATCCACATCTGTATACTTACCATGGATGGATACTAGTATACTTATGGATGGACGAGCGACTGCCGACACAGAGGTAGCTACAGCCGTGGACTACCGTACTGTGTCTGCTGCTAATATAGACTGGATGATAATGAGATGAAATCAATATATATATATATATATATATATATAATATCACTAGTACTGCAGCCGGACAGGTATATATATTTATTATGTAATGACTGATGACGGACCTGCTGGACACTGTCAGCTCAGCAGCACCGCAGACTGCTACAGTAAGCTACTATAGTAGTATGTATAAAGAAGAAAGAAAAAAAAAAAACCACGGGTAGGTGGTATACAATTATGGATGGACGAGCGACTGCCGACACAGAGGTAGCTACAGCCGTGGACTACCGTACTGTGTCTGCTGCTAATATAGACTGGATGATAATGAAATGAAATCAATATATATTATATCACACTAGTACTGCAGCCGGACAGGTAGATATATTTATTATGTAATGACTGATGACGGACCTGCTGGACACTGTCAGCTCAGCAGCACCGCAGACTGCTACAGTAAGCTACTATAGTAGTATGTATAAAGAAGAAAGAAAAAAAAAAACCACGGGTAGGTGGTATACAATTATGGATGGACGAGCGACTGCCGACACAGAGGTAGCTACAGCCGTGGACTACCGTACTGTGTCTGCTGCTAATATAGACTGGATGATAATGAGATGAAATCAATATATATTATATCACACTAGTACTGCAGCCGGACAGGTAGATATATTTATTATGTAATGACTGATGACGGACCTGCTGGACACTGTCAGCTCAGCAGCACCGCAGACTGCTACAGTAAGCTACTATAGTAGTATGTATAAAGAAGAAAAAAAAAAAAAACCACGGGTAGGTGGTATACAATTATGGATGGACGAGCGACTGCCGACACAGAGGTAGCTACAGCCGTGGACTACCGTACTGTGTCTGCTGCTAATATAGACTGGATGATAATGAGATGAAATCAATATATATATATATATAATATCACTAGTACTACAGCCGGACAGGTATATATATTTATTATGTAATGACTGATGACGGACCTGCTGGACACTGTCAGCTCAGCAGCACCGCAGACTGCTACAGTAAGCTACTATAGTAGTATGTATAAAGAAGAAAAAAAAAAAAAAACCACGGGTAGGTGGTATACAATTATGGATGGACGAGCGACTGCCGACACAGAGGTAGCTACAGCCGTGGACTACCGTACTGTGTCTGCTGCTAATATAGACTGGATGATAATGAGATGAAATCAATATATATATATATAATATCACTAGTACTGCAGCCGGACAGGTATATATATTTATTATGTAATGACTGATGACGGACCTGCTGGACACTGTCAGCTCAGCAGCACCGCAGACTGCTACAGTAAGCTACTATAGTAGTATGTATAAAGAAGAAAGAAAAAAAAAAACCACGGGTAGGTGGTATACAATTATGGATGGACGAGCGACTGCCGACACAGAGGTAGCTACAGCCGTGGACTACCGTACTGGGTCTGCTGCTAATATAGACTGGATGATAATGAGATGAAATCAATATATATATATATAATATCACTAGTACTGCAGCCGGACAGGTATATATATTTATTATGTAATGACTGATGGACCTGCTGGACACAGTCAGCTCAGCAGCACCGCAGACTGCTACAGTAAGCTACTATAGTAGTATGTATAAAGAAGAAAGAAAAAAAAAAAAACCACGGGTAGGTGGTATACAATATTATATATATATTATATACAATTATATATATATATATATATATATATATATATATTAAACTGGTGGTGACTGGTGGTCAGGTCACTGGTCACACTATCAGTACTTGCAAGTAGTACTCCTAAGCAGACAATCACAATATATATTATACTGGTGGTCAGTGTGGTCACAATGGCAGTGTGGCACTCTGGCAGCAAAAGTGTGCACTGTACGTTATATGTACTCCTGAGTCCTGCTCTCAGACTCTAACTGCTCCCCACTGTCAGTGTCTCCCCCACAAGTCAGATAATATACAGTCACACTATCTATCACTTCAGCAAGTAACTAGTACTCCTCCTAATGCTCCCCAAAATTACTACTGTGTCTCTCTCTACTGTCTCACTCTCTTCTCTATAAACGGAGAGGACGCCAGCCACGTCCTCTCCCTATGAATCTCAATGCACGTGTGAAAATGGCGGCGACGCGCGGCTCCTTATATAGAATCCGAGTCTCGCGATAGAATCCGAGCCTCGCGAGAATCCGACAGCGGGATGATGACGTTCGGGCGCGCTCGGGTTAACCGAGCAAGGCGGGAAGATCCGAGTCGCTCGGCCCCGTGTAAAAAAACATGAAGTTCGGGCGGGTTCGGATTCCGAGGAACCGAACCCGCTCATCCCTACTGTATATGTTTACAGCACTTACAGCTCTCGTAGCAGCACTGGAGATCTAGGTGCACTCACTAGCAGGGGGAACAGCAGTCTGGTCTGCCGCTGGTGGGGAGCGCTCTTTATACCCCTCACTCTGGCGGCAAGATGATATGATATAATAACTCTCAATATATATATGTACACGTGTCGAAAATCATGTAATGGGTTACAAATATACAGGTGGAAAAGCTTAAATAAGGGAGACGCTGAGGTGGAGCTCCAGGAAAACACATCCTGGATCTTGGGGCCATCAAGCCAACAATTGACTGACGGTCAAAATTCCAACAAGGTCAAAATACCGACCTTCAAAATACAGACAAGGTCAAAATACAGACATTTAAAATGTTGACAGGTCAAAAAGTCGGCACAAGTTTTTTGGTGTGTATGTCGACACAGGTCAACATGGACATCGTATAAGTGTACCCCATCCCCTCATGGTAAAGTACAGAGCCTGCCCTAGGCATAGGTAAACTGGGCAACTGCCTAGGGGCACAAGCAGCTTCTGCTGATTAAAATTATATGCATCATGCCTATATTCTGTGTATGACTGCGGCTCTATCTGCATACAAAATGCATTACTATTGGGGGTCATTCCGAGTTGTTCGCTCGTTGCCGATTTTCGCTATACGGCGATTAGTCGCTTACTGCGCATGCGCAAGGTTCACAGAGCGCATGCGCTTAGTTATTTTACACAAAAGTTAGGTATTTTACTCACGGCATAACAAAGCTTTTTCATCGCTGTGCTGATCGTAGTGTGATTGACAGGAAGTGGGTGTTTCTGGGCGGAAACTGGCCGTTTTATGGGAGTGTGCGGAAAAATGCAGGCGTTCGAGTTGCAAAACGCAGGAGTGGCTGGAGAAACGGGGGGAGTGGTTGGGCAAACGCTGGGTGTGTTTGTGACGTCAAACCAGGAACGAAAAGGACTGAGCTGGTTGCAATGGCTGAGTAAGTCTGGAGCTACTCAGAAACTGCTAAGAAATTTCTATTCGCAATTCTGCTAATCTTTCGTTCGCACTTCTGCTAAGCTAAGATACACTACCAGAGGGCGGCGGCTTAGCGTGTGCAATGCTGCTAAAAGCAGCTAGCGAGCGAACAACTCGGAATCACCCCCATTGTGCGGCATATGTGCAAGGGACATTATGTGTATAAGGGCATTAATTATGTGTGTCATATGTGTAAGGGGAATTACTGTGTGTTATTATGTGTATTATGGCCCTCATTCCGAGTTGTTCGCTCGCTAGCTGCTTTTAGCAGCATTGCACACGCTAGGCCGCCGCCCTCTGGGAGTGTATCTTAGCTTAGCAGAATTGCGAACGAAAGAGTAGCAGAATTGCGAACAAATAATTCTTAGCAGTTTCTGAGTAGCTCGAGACTTACTCCTACACTGCGATCAGCTCAGCCCGTTTCGTTCCTGGTTTGACGTCACAAACACGACCTGCGTTCGGCCAGCCACTCCTCTGTTTCTCCAGACACTCCCGCGTTTTGTTCTGGCACGCCTGCGTTTTTCAGCACACTCCCAGAAAACGGTCAGTTTCCGCCCAGAAACACCCACTTCCTGTCAATCGCACTCCGATCACTTCAACAATGGAAATTCTTTGTTCGGATGTGAGTAAATCTACTAAGTTTTGTGCTAAAATACTTAGCGCATGCGCGCTGCGTACCATGCGCATGCGCATTTTTGCCTTAATCGCTCCGTTGCGAAAATCGTCAACGAGCAAACAACTCGGAATGACCCCCGATGTGTACTTAGGCATTACTAATGTGTGACATTATGGTGGTCATTCCGAGTTGATCGCAGCCAGCAACTTTTTGCTGCTGGTGCGATCAACTAATCCACGCCTATGGGGGAGTGTATTTTAGCTTAGCAGGGCTGCGTTCGCTTGTGCAGCCCTGCTTAGCTAAAAAAGTTTTGTGCTGTTGAAGAGTAAGGCTGGATCTACTTACCCTGTGCGACGGATCCAGCGACGTTCCTCCCGGCTTTGACGTCAGACATCCTCCCTCCGTTTGCCTAGACATGCCTGCGTTTGGACGACCACTCCTCGAAAACGGCATCCAACGGTGAGTATCCGCCCCGGAACGCCTCTCCACTGTCAATCTTCTTGCAATCGGCGCTGCATCTTCTTTTGTCGCTGTGCGCCCCATTGCCCAGTGACGTCCGTCACCGGGCAACAATGCGCACGCCGCGCATGAGCAGTTCTGACCCGTTCGCACCGCAGCGAAGAACTGCTGCGTGCGAACGGGTCGGAATGACCCCCAATGTGTATAAGGTGTACTATTTTGTGGCGTAACGTATAGAAAGGGCACTACTGTGTGGTCTAATGTGAATAAAGAGCAATATGGTGTGGTGTAATGTGAATAAGGGGCACGACTGTGAGGAGTAATGTGGTACTACTGTTGGATGTAACGTGAACAAGAGACACTATTGCATGATATAATGATATAAAGTTGCAGTAGTATGTGGCATAATTTCAGCTGGGGGTAATATTGTGTGGTCATGCCCCTTCCCAGCAAGAACATGCCCCGTTTTGGGCTGCTCACCGAATGTGCACACTGTTCTTATTTAAAGTATAGGCAGTAGGAGCACCAAAATGAGCACTGTTATGGGTGATGGTGCTGGGAAAGAGGTACAGGGTCAGAGGCAGAACTAGTGTCTGTGCTAGGGGGCACCAGCCAAGATCTTGCCTAGGTCATCATGTTGGTTAGGGCCGGCTCTGGTAAAGTATGAACAAGTCGGTTTCAATTAAAAAAAATCATGAAATATTAATGTCGACTTTTTGACCAGTCGACATTTTAAATGTGATTATTTTGACCTTGTCTGTATTTTAAATGTGGGTATTTTGACCATGTCTGTATTTTGACCGTCGGTCAATGGTTGTCGGTATTTTGACCATCGGAATTTTGATTGTAGGTAAACTGACTGCATCCCAGAGACATCCTGCACTGTGAATCAGTCACAGCTACCATGTATTCACTAGGACAGCAGCCATGGCCTTATAACTAGAAGGTGCTTCAGTAAGCTGGAGAAGGTGAGAAACTGTTTATAGACTAACTGGTCCTGCATAGTCTATGACAAGGGTACTCCCTGCTGCACCTTCTATTGCCACAGTAGTTTGCCCCTGGACATTCCAAAGTTTTGAGGTCTGTATTCATAAACTGTGTGGATGTATTGTCTTAACATTAAACTATCCATAGAAAATATTTTTAAATGTTGGAGGAAATGTTGTAGGAAAAGAAATAAGACCATAGCATGGGATCCAATGAGTTATTGGATATTTTGTTTATCTCCTATACAGAGAAATCAGAATAACTGTTAAGGACCATACACACTGGGCGATTTTGAGCTCAAAGTAGCTTACTTTTGGCATTTTGAGTGACTTTGAGCTCAAACTCGGCCAGAGTGTATGGGCGGGCAATAAGCGCTGATGTGCCGAGTGAAGCACTTTCCACAGTCTCCTACTGTGTAAAGTGCTTCACCCCACCCCCGTGAACATCGCTGGGCTGGCACAGGGAAAATAGCTCAGCGTGTATGCACTGAGCTATTTTCCTGCCAGTGATGTTCACAATCATCGCTGTGCATACACCCTGGGCAAAAACGCCCAGTGTGTATGCACCTTTACACCCGCTTTTTTAAATTTCTATACAATTTATGTGACTCAAAGTAGGCAAACTGGTGTAGTTATCTGATAGCTATGCAGTGCCAAAGGAAATAATCTGAAGAGGTATACAAATCTTTGACTTGTCATCACAAAAGCAAAATGGTATGTATGCCAGGGAAATGAGGAACCAAGAGGTCCACTTTTATCTCTTTATGAGTTCTAAATGGAGAATAATTATGACCATAAATGCAGATTGGACATCATTTACCTAATAATATTTATTTTTATTTTTGAAAATTTATCTCTTAAGAAGTTAAAAGATCTTAGGTGAAAGTCTTAATATATTAAATGTCAGTGGATAGATAGTAGGAGTTGAAGGGTGCTAAGGTTGCTTCTAGAGGAGAATATCAGAGGGAGTAGGAGTTAGAAAGAATGTGTCAGGGAAAGATACATCAACAGTAAGAAAACAGTGCGAGCCTCTTGGAGGGAGCGTCTGACAACTCACAGCTGAAATCACATTTACTGTATATATTACTTGCATAACTATATTCATATTTTTCTCAAATGCTAAAGGGGTGTATAGTCAGAAAATCGGCATTCAGAATATCCACACCAGAATGTTGACAGACCGTTTTAGGGTTAGTTCAGGGTTCTGCTGTGGTTAGGTTATGTTTAGATTAGGGTTAGGTTAGGGTTAGGCTGTGGTTAGGTTTAGATTAGGCTGTGGTTAGGGTTAGGATGTAGTAAGGTTTAGATTAGGATTAGGCTGCGGTTAGGCTGTGGTTAGGTTTATATTAGGGTTAGGCTGCAGTCAGGGTTAGGCTGTGGTTAGGTTTAGATTAGGGTTAGGCTGCGATTAGGGTTAGGCTGTGGTTAGGTTTAGATTAAGGTGAGGCTGCAGTTAGGTTTAGATTAGGATTAGGCTGTGGTTAGGTTTATATTAGGGTTAGGCTGCGGTTAGGGTTAGGCTGTGGTTAGGTTTACATTAGTGTTAAACTATGGTTAGGTTTAGATTAGTGTTAAAATGTGGTTAGGGTTAGGCTGTGGTTAGGTTTAGATTAGCGTTAGGCTGTGATTAGGGTTAGGCTGTGATTAGGGTTAGGCTGTGGTTAGGTTTAGATTAAGGTGAGGCTGCAGTTAGGTTTAGGCTGCGGTTAGGCTGTGGTTTGGGTTAGGTTTAGGGTTAGATGAAAGGTCAGTAAAAAATCGCAATGTTGACATGCAGACTGTTAACATTCACAATGACAACATTCTGCCAGTCAGTCAACACTGTGAATGTCAGCTTAATATAACACACTCTCATTAGGGGCTGGCTGGCACATTTTATCCTGTGGTTTCAAATATAAAGCATGTGGTCTTTCACAAGCGATAAGGACAATTTTTACTGCCAGTTATTGCTGCAGTAAAAAAAAAAAATCCCTTTTGATAATGTATTAATAAAATTATACTAGGGCACTGTGTCTGTTCTGCAAACAAAAAAGAAAAAAAAATGGATGAAAAATACGAAAAGGACAAAAAAGCCTTTTCTGAACAGTACATGTTTTAATGATTGTTGATTACTCCATACTTGGTCTAATAGTTGATTACACTGTTAAGCTGAGATGAACACTGAAGGGTTACCTCTTCTCTCTTGGTACATATTACTTTTTATATGATCAGTTTCCTTGTGGTAATTACAGTGTAAAAGTGAATATTTCTACCTCCCTAATGAAAGGTTAAAACATGCTATATGAACTCTTATGTGTTTGCATGGATGCGTGCTGCCCTGTGCTAGGTGCCTTTGTCTCTCATACAGATACCAGGCCTGTGTGGGTCTGGCATCCAAGGTCAGTTCCATACCAGATGAAACTTGTTCTTTCTACCCAAATATACTGTGTTACAAAAACTTTGTTAAATGTTTGAGAAACTTGTAGAAAACCCATATATGGACATCCGCCTTTTCTGTTCTGCCTGGTAACTATTAACGAGCCAATGGGAGTGTAACAAAATGTCAGTTACACCCATATGCATTGTCTTATATATCTTTGTTAACCTCATAATAAAACAGTGTGAATTTTTACTGCTTGTGTTGTGCATGTACCTTGTGGTTAAAAGTTTACACTCCAGACGTCTAAGAGGCCATCACATCGAGGGTTAAAGAATATAAGGTCAAATCCTTTCAGCTGGGGGCTATGTCCGGAATTCAGTGATCGTCCCTGAATGGTAAGATAGAGAATTTATTGTCTGTCTTTGCCATACAGGATTGCGGTCATACACTGAAGCTGAATCCGTGTCAGTGTTCCGGGAACACGTGACAAGGTAATATTTAAGTCCGGGACTTAATATTACGAAGTTTTATGTAAAAGCATAAAACAGGTATCAGGGATACCATAGAATCTTTAATGTCTGGGACTTAAAGATACGTCTGAGAAAGGACCCGAGGTCCAAGCGCAATTCTCCAAAGACGTCAGTATCTGGGATACTTAAAAAAAAATAGACCTGGGAGTCTATACGTAACGTAGAGAATACCTCGATTTGATCGTCTATATTCTTGTATGTTTGTAGTGAGATAAGTTCTTATATTTGGTCCAGACGGCTGGTAAGTTTTCGTCTGCCAGATATCTTTACTCAAACACTTTTCTTGCTTCCTGTCTAAAACGCTGTATTTATCTGACATCTTGTACGAATGGTAAGTATCGTACCGTCAAAAGATTTCATGTTCTCACTATACAGATAATATTGTGATATTGTCAATGACTAATTAACTGGTTAGCTGATGCATGTATAGTAGAGTTGTAAATTTTAGATATTTTCCTTTAAAGTTGTACTGTTGATTTATATTACTGTCTGACAATGGGCTCTAGTCAGAGTAAAAAAACCTGCATATTCCCCGCCCCTCCCTGGTGAGACATGCAAGATGTATGTCGCCCGCAACTCTACCTCAGAGTATTACTTAGTTAACCCATGGGTGGATAATTTAGCGGGATGGACAGAGAAAGCAGGACAGGACCCATTCCTACGGGAAGGCAGTAATTACCCTTTCTATATGGAGATTTAAGAAAAAATGTCAGTTTAGCACAGAAGCGAAACTGCAGAGAACTGTAAATCTTTTAAATCCCTCTCGCCTCCCCCCCTTGCATTCCAATGTATCCTGCGCTTGAGGACACAGATCTCTTGGCAGCAGTAACCCTTTCACACCAAATGGGATTGCCTCCAGCTCCACTGCTGGAGAGTGCGTCCACTAGCTCTATCCCTAACGCACCAATAACCCAGAGTTTAGATAATAGTAAAACACTGTCCCAAGCCCACTATTACCCTCGATGGCTGTATATCTTATTTGCGCAAAGCTTGCAAAGGACGCAGCTATACACATATGAAGGAAGTCTTTAAAGCCTGTGCTTTTTTGCCTGTGTTTTTTTTTTTTTTTTGCCTGTCGCTGTGGCTTGTAAACAGAAACCTTCATAGTCTGTTACTGCGTTTTGGAAAAGGTTTAAGGACTGCTGGACAGATGACGCTGGCTTACCTTTGCTTAACTCAGAAAGCTTACTCATTTCCCCACCCACTCATGCCTATCAGAGCTCCGGACGCTTTGACAGACAGAGCCGGCCCCGCAGTCAGGGAAGATTCCAAAGACCCCGCGCACTGACGGGGCCCGGAGGAGGGCATCCCAGCCTTTATTCAACTCTCCCGTCATAGTAAAGATTCACCTCTGCTGCCACTTATTATAAATGGAAGTAAAATTCCCTTTTTAGTGGACAGCGGTGCAACAACCAGTGTTTTGTGTTCTGACCTATGCAGTGTCCCCTCTCACCAGAAAAGATAGAAGGTCTCCGCCCCATGATACAGCAATTCTTACAACAGGGTATTCTCAGACATATTGTATCACCATACTGTACTCCTGTGAACCCTGTTGCCAAAGCTGATGGCAGTATAAGATTTGTACAGAATCTCAGAGCGATCAATCAGCTAATTGTCCCAATTGCACCAATTGTTCCAGATGTAAACTCACTCATTTCTGCAATCCCTGCAGATGCTGCGTTCTTCTCTGTAATTGATTTGAAGAATGCCTTTTTTCAGCATACCTGTAGATTCACAGACACAATTACTTTTGCCTTTTCTTTTGAGGGTAAACAACTTACCTGGTGCAGATTATTGACGCACCTGTTGTCTCCAGGCCACATTGAGGCCCTGGCAACCTCACCATGGTTCAGTCCTGCTACAGTATGCAGATGATCTGCTGCTCTGTAGTAAAACTGAGGAGGCCTGCCGAGAGGATGGTGTTTCATTACTAAACTGGCTTTGTGAATGTGGACACAAGGTGTCCAAAATAAAAATGCAATGGTGTAAAAAGCATGTTGATTGCTTAGGTTTTGTGCTCACTCAGGGAGAGAGGAAAATCAGTCCACAACGCATACAGTCTGTATTGGGCCTGGTCACCCCAACTACCCAGAAGGAACTACTGTCCTTCCTGGGTATGGTAAATTACTGCAGACAGTGGATATCTGATTGCTCTTATTATGATAACATTTTGAGACAAGCCACACTGAAGGACAAACCTAAAACTGTACAATGGTCACAAGAAATGTTAACTGCATATGAAAGTTTAAAATGTATGTTGATAAAAAGTCCGGCACTTGGCCTCCCCAATTATGTGCTACCTTTCCATCTATATGCAAGGGACAATTGTAAAACCATGGCGGGGGTGCTCACACAGTTTCATGGAGGGAAGTTGCGCCCCGTGGCATTTTTTTCCAAAGTCATGCCAGTGTCTGTGCAAGGTATGCCTGCCTGCCTCAGGGCTTTGGCAGCCTGTGCAATGGTTGCAGAAATGGCCACTACCCTCACTTTAGGCCACATCACAGTACTCCACACCACACATGATGTCCTGGCAATACTTAAAGGCTTGCACACACAGCACATGTCAGCACAACGCCTTAGTGGATATGAAGTACTCCTTTTGAGTAACCCTACCCTTACCATTAAGTACACTGCTAGTTCTTCTGGCCCTGCACCCATTCTCAATGCCCTTTTAGGCTTGAAAGGTCCTGAGGATGAACCACCCGACCTACATGACTGTGCTGCTTCCATTGAAGCTGAAACTTCTCCCAGACTTGACATGTCTCCCGTTCCCATACCAGGCGCAGACATAGTTTTTGTTGACGGCTCCTGTAGTGGGCCCAATGACAATACATACCAGGCTGGCTATGCCATTGTCACCCTCCCTGATACTGTGTTGGAAACCCTGCCAATACCTTATCAGTCCGCGCAAGCTGCAGAACTCATTGCACTCACTAGAGCATGTCCCTCCCTTGACAACGTCCATCTGCTCACTCAACTTCAAGCTGCTGCGACTAATACTGATCTCTCCGACTGGACTTACCCAATTCTGCAGAAAAAATCCTAAATCAGGATTAATCTGCAAAGAGGGGAAACCCTGTATACCCCAGTCCAGTGCCCCTTTGCTCGTTGCCCAGTGCCGTGGTGTTGGTCACCGTGGTGAAGCCACAACGCTCCTCCTACTAACCAATGATTTTTATGTTGCTGGTGCCAAATCACTTGTGGACCAGTATGTTAGCAGATGCATCACTTGCCTCAGGAACAACCCTAATAAAGCTAAACACCAGCATCTTGAATACCCCACAAAAAAACTCTAGGATACTCACCCTTTGAAATACTAATGGGTAGACCCTTTTCCTACACCCTGGGCTAAGAAACCACTAGTAATACAGGAAGGAGATCTAGAACTCATCAGAGAAGAGTATGTCAGGTCCCTGATAACAAAACTGAATGAAATTGAACATGAGGTTGTTTGTAAAAACCCTTTGAATCCACAGGAACCTACACACCCCTTTAAAGTCAGAGACAGAGTCGTGGTGAAGGTGCTCCCCAGGAACAAGAGCCCAGGAGACTTCACCTATGGTCCAGAGACAGAGGTCGTGGCAGTTACCCGAGCAGCAGTCCTGACAGAGGAAAGTCCTGCCTGGATCCATGCATCCCGAGTAAAAAAGGTTCCTAGACCAGACCTAGAGAGGGAAGCAAGTGATTCCAGTGAGGTACGAACCGGGGCAGACAGCCCTGACCTCCCACCTAGCGAAGAAAGAAGAACAGAAGAAGATGAAGAACCTGCCCCCTATCTCTATCCTGGGGACTATCTCGATAGCCCTACTGGCCCTCATTCACCTCACAATATGTGAAGTCGACATCACACAAACAGATGGGGTCCCCACCTTGTGGTACAATTCCTCCAATACACACGTAGCCACATACATCCTTGATTATTTCATGTTCCCTAAACTTGCTGACAACAAACACAATAAAAGCAACTGTTATGTCTGTGGCAAATCTAGGCCCCACCTAGGTACAGTGCCCCTTAATATACCCCTAGAACAGGAAAATTGTTTTTTTTTCAGCCTTTTTAATGACACCAAAACAAATGACAGTCAGTGCGCAATGTGGAAAAGGGAATATCCCATATTGTCAAAAAATCCCAACCCAGGAAGCACCATAACCATATATCCTGGAAACTATACCTGTTATACATCTAACACCACCACAGGGAGAAATTTAAAAACCTTCCCACCAGGGTATTGTGCAAATAAGCATATTCATACTTGTAACTTTAATTCTTGTAGGCATTATAGTTTATTGTGTAATTCCCTGTGGAAAGAAACTTACCTCCAAAGGCATTGATAAGGCCCTGATGTATTATGATATAACCACCAGTCCTGTCACCTCCTCTGATAGTGAGGGACCCGACGATTATGTCCAATATCTCAAGAACTGGAGGAACAAGAAAGGAGCCTCACTCAAGAATCATGTCATATAATAATCATGATTCTAAGAGGGGATTGAAGGGTTACCTCTTCTCTCTTGGTACATATTACTTTTTATATGATCAGTTTCCTTGTGGTAATTACAGTGTAAAAGTGAATATTTCTACCTCCCTAATGAAAGGTTAAAACATGCTATATGAACTCTTATGTGTTTGCATGGATGCGTGCTGCCCTGTGCTAGGTGCCTTTGTCTCTCATACAGATACCAGGCCTGTGTGGGTCTGGCATCCAAGGTCAGTTCCATACCAGATGAAACTTGTTCTTTCTACCCAAATATACTGTGTTACAAAAACTTTGTTAAATGTTTGAGAAACTTGTAGAAAACCCATATATGGACATCCGCCTTTTCTGTTCTGCCTGGTAACTATTAACGAGCCAATGGGAGTGTAACAAAATGTCAGTTACACCCATATGCATTGTCTTATATATCTTTGTTAACCTCATAATAAAACAGTGTGAATTTTTACTGCTTGTGTTGTGCATGTACCTTGTGGTTAAAAGTTTACACTCCAGACGTCTAAGAGGCCATCACATCGAGGGTTAAAGAATATAAGGTCAAATCCTTTCAAACACATGTAAAAGTAACCTCACAATCAGAAGCATAGCTATAGTAGGTGCAGCTGCTCTGGTGCCCGGGTGACCCAGGCCCCAAAGCATTTACACTGCCTGTGGCTTCTCCTCTCTGATCTAGGACACCTCCAGCCAGGACAAGAAGAGATACTGAGGGAGATGGGTGTATTACACGGGTGTGGTTCGTTTTATCGACAATATCTCGGTCGACAATGTTTAGGTCGACCATTATAGGTCGACAGTCACTAGGTCGACATGGATGGAAGGTCGATAGGGTTTCTAGGTCGACATGTGCTAGGTCGACTGGTCTAACGGTCGACATGAGGATTTATTTATTTTTGTGTCGTTTTCTCCGTAGAGTGACCAGAATCCCAAATTAGTGCACCGCGTCCCCTTGCATGGCTTGCTTCGCTCACCATGCTTCGGGCATGGTGCCTTCGCTCCGCTACTGCTTCGCTCGGCACACTTTACCGTTCCAATAGTAGTCCACGTGGATCGTTAAGTATGAAAAAAAAAATGTGAAAAACTCATGTCGACCTTTAGACCTGTCGACCTAGCACATGTCGACCTAGAAACCCTGTCGACCTTCCATCCATGTCGACCTAGTGACTGTCGACCTATAGTGGTCGACCTAAACATTGTCGACCTAGACACTGTCGATCTTCAGACCGGATCCCGTATTACACAGTCACATACACACTGATTATAGGTTTACTCATTTACCCATGGCTCCTGCAAGAGCCAAATCACTAGGCTGATCTACAGTCATAGTGAATCATAGCTTTCTTATCACATTTCTATCATAAACAATTAGGATTAGGGAGACTATATCATTTTTATTAACTATATTTATCAATTTACAGTATAATACTTGCTACAAACTGCAAATTAATTTACATATTTACAAATTATATAGAAGTTTAGCGCTTATGACTGTAAGTGATGTAATGTTTGCACTTTCTGCTTCCTTAATATATGATTGCCCCATAGCAGTTATACTGCCTGCAGCTCCTCCTCCTTGCTGATATATGGTTACATCTTCACCCAGGAACGGGAACGGATCTGGGGGGTAATATACAGTCACATACACATTAATTACAAGTTTACCCACGCAGGCATGTCTCCTCTCCTGCCTCACTAGCCTAATTTATTAAAGAATCATAGCTTAAGGGGGGTACTCACGGAGCGATATTCTAAGCAATCTGACTAGATTGCTTAGAATATAAGACTGATCGCTCCGTGTGTAGCCCCCTCAGCGATAGCGATGCACGGCCCCGCACATCGCTATCGCTGCTGCTAGATTGGCCTGCATGCAGGCCAATCTAGCGGGTCGCTCACTTCACCTGCTGGGTGAAGTGAGCGGCCCCCCCGTCTCCCCCCGCACGCTCAGCACAGATCGCGCTGTGCTGAGCGGCAGGAGAGATGTGTGCTGAGCGGTTCGCTCAGCACGCATCTCTCCTTGATCGGCCCGTGGGTACTGGGCTTTACTTATATACCACCATAAATCATAAACAATTAGGATTAGAAAGACAATATCATTTTTAAAATACATTGTATCATGTATAATACTACAAAGTTCATTTTGGAGATTACTGTAGTTCAAATTGATCTAGTTCAGTCACAGTGTACAAACCCCTCTGGTACTGGGCAGGAACATTGCCTGCGGTGTCACAGTTTATGGTGGATCACACTTACTCTGCCCCAGCTGGTCGTGGGTGAGGCATAGGTGTCAGTAGATCCCCTGAATACTCAGGAGCTTAATTACATGCACGTTGTGGTAGTGGACTACAGGTGCCAGTGCAGTGCAGAAAGAATTGGGCACCAAGCCATCTCATCAAAACAGGATAAACAGTTTATCTACAATAAAAACAGGGTAATAGCAGGGATAACATTTGAACACTTGCTTCTCTCCTCCAGCACACTAATCGTATTGGTTACATCAGCCTACTTTAGAACAAATCCTCCAGTACAGCACTTCATTGCAGCAGCATAAATGTCGAATTGCAGAACATGCCAGTAAATTCTTGGACCAGTAGTTCCACAGCATCACAGATCACATATTGCAGTTGTCGTTCATCACAACATGCAGTGGACTGTTTCATGAAGTTCTAACTAGAGATGAGCGGGTTCGGTTTCTCTGAATCCGAACCCGCCAGAACTTCATGTTTTTTTTCACGGGTCCGAGCGACTCGGATCTTCCCGCCTTGCTCGGTTAACCCGAGCGCGCCCGAACGTCATCATGACGCTGTCGGATTCTCGCGAGGCTCGGATTCTATCGCGAGACTCGGATTCTATATAAGGAGCCGCGCGTCGCCGCCATTTTCACACGTGCATTGAGATTGATAGGGAGAGGACGTGGCTGGCGTCCTCTCCATTTAGATTATAAGAGACTGAGAGAGATTTACTGGAGCTGACTAGGAGGAGTACTGTTACTGTAGAAGTGTAGAGACTGAGTGGAGAGAGTTTACTAGTGAGGACAGTGCAGTTTACTTTATAATCCGTTCTCTGCCTGAAAAAAGCGATACACAGCACACAGTGACTCAGTCACATACCATATCTGTGTGCACTGCTCAGGCTCAGGCCAGTGTGCTGCATCATCTATTATCTATATATAATATTATATATATCTGTCTGACTGCTCAGCTCACACAGCTTATAATTGTGGGGGAGACTGGGGAGCACTACTGCAGTGCCAGTTATAGGTTATAGCAGGAGCCAGGAGTACATAATATATTATATAGTGAGTGACCACCAGACACACAGTGCAGTTTATTTAATATATCCGTTCTCTGCCTGAAAAAAGCGATACACACAGTGACTCAGTCAGTCACATACCATATCTGTGTGCACTGCTCAGGCTCAGGCCAGTGTGCTGCATCATCTATTATCTATATATAATATTATATATATCTGTCTGACTGCTCAGCTCACACAGCTTATAATTGTGGGGGAGACTGGGGAGCACTACTGCAGTGCCAGTTATAGGTTATAGCAGGAGCCAGGAGTACATAATATATTATATAGTGAGTGACCACCAGACACACAGTGCAGTTTATTTAATATATCCGTTCTCTGCCTGAAAAAAGCGATACACACAGTGACTCAGTCAGTCACATACCATATCTGTGTGCACTGCTCAGGCTCAGGCCAGTGTGCTGCATCATCTATTATCTATATATAATATTATATATATCTGTCTGACTGCTCAGCTCACACAGCTTATAATTGTGGGGGAGACTGGGGAGCACTACTGCAGTGCCAGTTATAGGTTATAGCAGGAGCCAGGAGTACATATTATATTAAAATTAAACAGTGCACACTTTTGCTGCAGGAGTGCCACTGCCAGTGTGACTGACCAGTGACCTGACCACACTGACCACCAGTATAGTTAGTAGTATACTTATATTGTGATTGCCTGAAAAAGTTAAACACTCGTCGTGTGACTTCACTTGTGTGTTTTTTTTTTTTTTATTCTATAAAAATAAAACTCATTCTGCTGACAGACAGTGTCCAGCAGGTCCGTCATTATATAATATATAATATATACCTGTCCGGCTGCAGTAGTGATATATATATATTTTTTATATCATTTATCATCCAGTCGCAGCAGACACAGTACGGTAGTTCACGGCTGTGGCTACCTCTGTGTCTCTGCACTCGGCAGGCAGTCCGTCCATAATTGTAATACCACCTAACCGTGGATTTTTTTCATTCTTCTTTATACATACATAGTTACATAGACATCTTCTCTTTATCAACCAGTCTATATTAGCTGCAGACACAGTACAGTACGGTAGTTCACGGCTGTGGCTACCTCTGTGTCTGCACTCGGCAGGCAGTCCGTCCATAATTGTATACCACCTAACCGTGGTTTTTTTTCATTCTTCTTTATACATACATAGTTACATAGACATCTTCTCTTTATCAACCAGTCTATATTAGCTGCAGACACAGTACAGTACGGTAGTTCACGGCTGTGGCTACCTCTGTGTCTGCACTCGGCAGGCAGTCCGTCCATAATTGTATACCACCTAACCGTGGATTTTTTTCAGTCTTCTTTATACATACATAGTTACATAGACATCTTCTCTTTATCAACCAGTCTATATTAGCTGCAGACACAGTACAGTACGGTAGTTCACGGCTGTGGCTACCTCTGTGTCTGCAGTCGGCAGGCAGTCCATAATTGTATACTAGTATCCATCTCCATTGTTTACCTGAGGTGCCTTTTAGTTGTGCCTATTAAAATATGGAGAACAAAAATGTTGAGGTTCCAAAATTAGGGAAAGATCAAGATCCACTTCCACCTCGTGCTGAAGCTGCTGCCACTAGTCATGGCCGAGACGATGAAATGCCAGCAACGTCGTCTGCCAAGGCCGATGCCCAATGTCATAGTACAGAGCATGTCAAATCCAAAACACCAAATATCAGAAAAAAAAGGACTCCAAAACCTAAAATAAAATTGTCGGAGGAGAAGCGTAAACTTGCCAATATGCCATTTACCACACGGAGTGGCAAGGAACGGCTGAGGCCCTGGCCTATGTTCATGGCTAGTGGTTCAGCTTCACATGAGGATGGAAGCACTCAGCCTCTCGCTAGAAAAATGAAAAGACTCAAGCTGGCAAAAGCAGCACAGCAAAGAACTGTGCATTCTTCGAAATCCCAAATCCACAAGGAGAGTCCAATTGTGTCGGTTGCGATGCCTGACCTTCCCAACACTGGACGTGAAGAGCATGCGCCTTCCACCATTTGCACGCCCCCTGCAAGTGCTGGAAGGAGCACCCGCAGTCCAGTTCCTGATAGTCAGATTGAAGATGTCAGTGTTGAAGTACACCAGGATGAGGAGGATATGGGTGTTGCTGGCGCTGGGGAGGAAATTGACCAGGAGGATTCTGATGGTGAGGTGGTTTGTTTAAGTCAGGCACCCGGGGAGACACCTGTTGTCCGTGGGAGGAATATGGCCGTTGACATGCCAGGTGAAAATACCAAAAAAATCAGCTCTTCGGTGTGGAGGTATTTCACCAGAAATGCGGACAACAGGTGTCAAGCCGTGTGTTCCCTTTGTCAAGCTGTAATAAGTAGGGGTAAGGACGTTAACCACCTCGGAACATCCTCCCTTATACGTCACCTGCAGCGCATTCATAATAAGTCAGTGACAAGTTCAAAAACTTTGGGTGACAGCGGAAGCAGTCCACTGACCAGTAAATCCCTTCCTCTTGTAACCAAGCTCACGCAAACCACCCCACCAACTCCCTCAGTGTCAATTTCCTCCTTCCCCAGGAATGCCAATAGTCCTGCAGGCCATGTCACTGGCAATTCTGACGAGTCCTCTCCTGCCTGGGATTCCTCCGATGCATCCTTGCGTGTAACGCCTACTGCTGCTGGCGCTGCTGTTGTTGCCGCTGGGAGTCGATGGTCATCCCAGAGGGGAAGTCGTAAGCCCACTTGTACTACTTCCAGTAAGCAATTGACTGTTCAACAGTCCTTTGCGAGGAAGATGAAATATCACAGCAGTCATCCTACTGCAAAGCGGATAACTGAGGCCTTGACAACTATGTTGGTGTTAGACGTGCGTCCGGTATCCGCCGTTAGTTCACAGGGAACTAGACAATTTCTTGAGGCAGTGTGCCCCCGTTACCAAATACCATCTAGGTTCCACTTCTCTAGGCAGGCGATACCGAGAATGTACACGGACGTCAGAAAAAGACTCACCAGTGTCCTAAAAAATGCAGTTGTACCCAATGTCCACTTAACCACGGACATGTGGACAAGTGGAGCAGGGCAGGGTCAGGACTATATGACTGTGACAGCCCACTGGGTAGATGTATGGACTCCCGCCGCAAGAACAGCAGCGGCGGCACCAGTAGCAGCATCTCGCAAACGCCAACTCTTTCCTAGGCAGGCTACGCTTTGTATCACCGCTTTCCAGAATACGCACACAGCTGAAAACCTCTTACGGCAACTGAGGAAGATCATCGCGGAATGGCTTACCCCAATTGGACTCTCCTGTGGATTTGTGGCATCGGACAACGCCAGCAATATTGTGTGTGCATTAAATATGGGCAAATTCCAGCACGTCCCATGTTTTGCACATACCTTGAATTTGGTGGTGCAGAATTTTTTAAAAAACGACAGGGGCGTGCAAGAGATGCTGTCGGTGGCCAGAAAAATTGCGGGACACTTTCGGCGTACAGGCACCACGTACAGAAGACTGGAGCACCACCAAAAACTACTGAACCTGCCCTGCCATCATCTGAAGCAAGAAGTGGTAACGAGGTGGAATTCAACCCTCTATATGCTTCAGAGGTTGGAGGAGCAGCAAAAGGCCATTCAAGCCTATACAATTGAGCACGATATAGGAGGTGGAATGCACCTGTCTCAAGTGCAGTGGAGAATGATTTCAACGTTGTGCAAGGTTCTGATGCCCTTTGAACTTGCCACACGTGAAGTCAGTTCAGACACTGCCAGCCTGAGTCAGGTCATTCCCCTCATCAGGCTTTTGCAGAAGAAGCTGGAGGCATTGAAGAAGGAGCTAAAAGGGAGCGATTCCGCTAGGCATGTGGGACTTGTGGATGCAGCCCTTAATTCGCTTAACAAGGATTCACGGGTGGTCAATCTGTTGAAATCAGAGCACTACATTTTGGCCACCGTGCTCGATCCTAGATTTAAAGCCTACCTTGGATCTCTCTTTCCGGCAGACACAAGTCTGCTGGGGTGCAAAGACCTGCTGGTGACAAAATTGTCAAGTCAAGCGGAACGCGACCTGTCAACATCTCCTCCTTCACATTCTCCCGCAACTGGGGGTGCGAGGAAAAGGCTCAGAATTCCGAGCCCACCCGCTGGCGGTGATGCAGGGCAGTCTGGAGCGACTGCTGATGCTGACATCTGGTCCGGACTGAAGGACCTGACAACGATTACGGACATGTCGTCTACTGTCACTGCATATGATTCTCTCAACATTGATAGAATGGTGGAGGATTATATGAGTGACCGCATCCAAGTAGGCACGTCACACAGTCCGTACTTATACTGGCAGGAAAAAGAGGCAATTTGGAGGCCCTTGCACAAACTGGCTTTATTCTACCTAAGTTGCCCTCCCACAAGTGTGTACTCCGAAAGAGTGTTTAGTGCCGCCGCTCACCTTGTCAGCAATCGGCGTACGAGGTTACATCCAGAAAATGTGGAGAAGATGATGTTCATTAAAATGAATTATAATCAATTCCTCCGCGGAGACATTGACCAGCAGCAATTGCCTCCACAAAGTACACAGGGAGCTGAGATGGTGGATTCCAGTGGGGACGAATTGATAATCTGTGAGGAGGGGGATGTACACGGTGATATATCGGAGGGTGAAGATGAGGTGGACATCTTGCCTCTGTAGAGCCAGTTTGTGCAAGGAGAGATTAATTGCTTCTTTTTTGGGGGGGGTCCAAACCAACCCGTCATATCAGTCACAGTCGTGTGGCAGACCCTGTCACTGAAATGATGGGTTGGTTAAAGTGTGCATGTCCTGTTTTGTTTATACAACATAAGGGTGGGTGGGAGGGCCCAAGGACAATTCCATCTTGCACCTCTTTTTTCTTTTCTTTTTCTTTGCATCATGTGCTGATTGGGGAGGGTTTTTTGGAAGGGACATCCTGCGTGACACTGCAGTGCCACTCCTAGATGGGCCCGGTGTTTGTGTCGGCCACTAGGGTCGCTAATCTTACTCACACAGTCAGCTACCTCATTGCGCCTCTTTTTTTCTTTGCGTCATGTGCTGTTTGGGGAGGGTTTTTTGGAAGGGACATCCTGCGTGACACTGCAGTGCCACTCCTAGATGGGCCCGGTGTTTGTGTCGGCCACTAGGGTCGCTAATCTTACTCACACAGCTACCTCATTGCGCCTCTTTTTTTCTTTGCGTCATGTGCTGTTTGGGGAGGGTTTTTTGGAAGGGCCATCCTGCGTGACACTGCAGTGCCACTCCTAGATGGGCCCGGTGTTTGTGTCGGCCACTAGGGTCGCTAATCTTACTCACACAGCTACCTCATTGCGCCTCTTTTTTTCTTTGCGTCATGTGCTGTTTGGGGAGGGTTTTTTGGAAGGGACATCCTGCGTGACACTGCAGTGCCACTCCTAGATGGGCCCGGTGTTTGTGTCGGCCACTAGGGTCGCTTATCTTACTCACACAGCGACCTCGGTGCAAATTTTAGGACTAAAAATAATATTGTGAGGTGTGAGGTATTCAGAATAGACTGAAAATGAGTGTAAATTATGGTTTTTGAGGTTAATAATACTTTGGGATCAAAATGACCCCCAAATTCTATGATTTAAGCTGTTTTTTAGTGTTTTTTGAAAAAAACACCCAAATCCAAAACACACCCGAATCCGACAAAAAAAATTCGGTGAGGTTTTGCCAAAACGCGTTCGAACCCAAAACACGGCCGCGGAACCGAACCCAAAACCAAAACACAAAACCCGAAAAATTTCAGGCGCTCATCTCTAGTTCTAACACCACATCCCATCCAACCGGGACCTTCTTTGGTGTGCTTTCCCCTATTCGCTGAGGACCCTTACAGCCTCCCCACTCGTCTTACAGGGATATAACAAGGATGGGAGAGAACCAGATGGTTTCCCTCCTTCGAAGGCAAAGCATAAACAAAAAAAATATTTTTTTTTTACAAGGTGCCGGGACACAGAGCACAGCTCCACCCGCTAAGCCCCACCACCATGTTTTTTATTGGCCCACAACCCAGCCAGCGCCTTTCAGCAATGGCCATCGAGTGGTGCAAACCATCAATGGTTTGCCACAGATGGTTTATGTGCCATCGATGGTTATCGTTGATGTTGTAATCGATGTCAAGCATCAATGGACAGTCCACCGATGGCCATACCTACTGCACACCTGCCCTCCTTTGTTCTTTTCACTTCCTGCTCACCCACCCTGCACTGGAAGAAACTGTCTGAATCCAGAAACTCCCCCAATCAGTTATAAGGCTGAATAGCTATTAACTCTTTCAGTATCTATTAACCCTTGCAGTTCCAGGGTATCACAAAAATAGACGTTATGGTAAGAACTTACCGTTGATAACGTGATTTCTCTTATGTCCACAGGTATCCACAGGATAACATTGGGATACGGTTGAGCGACAGCGGAAATGGCACCAACACGGTCACAAGCTTTCTGGCCTCCCAGGATGCATCGGGGCCTCACCATATAGTCCCGCCCACTGACTCAGTCAGATCAGTTCTTTCCACAGCGATTTAGGCAGGAGCATCAGGTAGAGACCTGTTTAGGCGATAAGAACACACATGCACACCCTTCCATACAAGAAGGAAGAGGTTTAGTGATTGTCTAGATCCTCAAATCAGGTGCGTCAGGGTGGGATCCCTGTGGATACCTGTGGACATAAGAGAAATCACGTTATCAACGGTAAGTTCTTACCATAACGTCTATTTCTCTGGCTGGGTCCACAGGATTATCCACAGGATAACATTGGGATTCCCAAAGCCAATTTTAGTGGTGGGGACGCTCCTGATTACACAGGAGGACCTTTTGCCCGAAGTCTGCGTCATGAGAGGCAAAAGTATCCAAGGCATAATGTCTGATGTATGTGTTTATGAAAGACCATGTGGCTGCCTTACATATCTGTTCTGCTGAAGCACCCTGTTGTGCTGCCCACGAAGGACCTACCTTACGTGTAGAGTGTGCAGAGACATTAGCCAGAGTAGGGAGATCTGCATGAGAATAAGCTTCTGATATTACCATTCGGAGCCATCTCGCCAGCGTCTGTTTACTAGCAGGCCATCCTCTTCTATGGAATCCGTAGAGGATGAAGAGATAATCTGTCTTTCTGATGGCACTAGTATGATCTATGTAGATTCTTAAAGCTCGGACTACGTCCAGCGACGCTTCTCCCGCAGATAGTCCCGATACCTGAAAAGCTGGGACTACAATCTCTTCATTCAGGTGAAACTTTTAAACCACCTTTGGAATATAACCAGATCTCGTTCTAGAAACTGCTCTGTCTGGAAAAAAAACTTAGGAAAGGAGACTTACACGATAATGCTCCTAAATCTGACACTCTTCTGGCTGATGCCATTGCCAGTAGAAAAAGCACTTTATCCATTAACCATTTAAGATCTGCTCTCTTAAGCGGTTCAAACGGAGGACCCTGGAGGGATTTAAGCACTAAATTCAGATCCCAGGGAGCTGCAGGAGGAACAAATGGAGGTTGAATATGTACAACTCCCTGAAAGAAAGTACGTACATCCTGTAAATCAGCAATCTTTCGCTGAAACCATACAGTTAATGCTGATACTTGAACTCTCAAGGAAGCAACTTTCAAACCTTTATCCAATCCTGCTTGAAGGAAATCCAAAATCCTGGATACTTTAAAAGATCTTGGATTCAAATTTTTTCCAGTACACCAATGAATATAGACTTGCCATATTCTATGATACACACGAGCTGGAGAAGGCTTTCTTGCTGTAAGCATAGTTTGGATTACTTGTTTCGAAAATCCTCTCGCTTCTAAGATAGAGGTTTCAATAGCCACGCCGTCAAAGACAGGCGATCCAGATGACTGTGGCAACAAGGACCCTGCATTAGCAGACCTGGACATTGAGGGAGCAGTATCGGTGCTTCCACGGACATTCTTAGTAGATCTGTGTACCAATGCCTTCTTGGCCAAGCTGGAGCTATCAGAATTATCGCTCCCTTTGCTTGCTTTATTTTTCTTACTACTCTGGGTAACAGAGATATTGGAGGGAACAGATATGCCAGATGAAATTTCCATTCTACTGACAGTGCGTCTACAAGGACCGCTCCTGGGTCCCTTGTTCTCGATCCGTACCTTGGAACTTTGTTGTTTAGACGAGACACCATGAGATCTATCTCTGGTAGGCCCCATCTGTTCACTAATGTCTGAAACACTTCTGGGTGTAATGCCCATTCGGTTTCCTGAATGGTGTGTCGACTGAGAAAAGCAGTTCTGCCCATCTTAGAATGGGAGTTACCTCCTCCATCAGTCTCTTGCTGTGAGTTTCTCCTTGATGAGTGAGGTACGCTACTGCTGTCGCATTGTCTGAGCGGATCTGGACCGGTCTTCCTTGCAGACTGTCCTTTGCCTGAACTAGAGCCATGTAAATGGCCCTTATTTCCAACAGATTTATTGGCAGTCGACTTTCCCTTGCGGTCCATTTTCCCTGGAACCAGAGGCTTCCGAGTACCGCACCCCAGCCTTGCAGGCTGGCATCTGTTGTCAGGACTTGCCACTCTTTTATCCAAAAGGGTCCTCTGTCTACTATAGCCACCACGCTAGAGACCTTGTTACGTTTACTGGAAAATTTATCATCCGCTTTTTTATCATCTGATGATTTCCGTTCCATTTGGTCAGAATAAGGTGCTGCAATGGTCTGGAGTGGAATTGCGCAAATTCCACCATGTCGAAGGTTGATACCATCAGACCCAACAGTCGCATTTCTGCATGGACTGACATTGTCTGGTTGTGCAACGCTTCCTGAGCCATGACCTGCACCTTGAGACTATCTTTTTCTCTGGTAAGAGAACTTTCTGCAGGTCTGAATCCAATATGGCCCCCAAATGAACCATCCGCTGTGACGGATTCAGAGACGACTTTTCCCAATTTATGAGCCACCCGTGTCTCTGTAAGCAAACTATTGTCTGTTGAAGATGGCTCAGGAGTAAATCTTGCGAATGTGCTAAGATTAACAGGTCGTCGAGGTATGGGAATATTCTTATCCCCTGTTTGCGCAGACAAGCTGCCATAACCACCATGATCTTGGTAAACACCCTGGGTGCTGTTGCTAGCCCGAAGGGCAAAGCTTGGAACTGAAAATGTTCCTGAAGGATGGCAAACCTGAGGTAAGCATCCCGTACATCCAGAGATACCATGTAATCTCCCGGTTCCATGGCCAACATTATGGAGCGTAACGTCTCCATGTGGAACAGATAATAACACAATTTATTCCTAAAACATTAGTATATATTTCAATTAAAAAAAAAAATTATACATCATAAAAAATGCATGCATATCAAAAGTAAAAGATTAGGAATATGTATAATACATACAAAAGATAGGTTAGGTTGCCCAATTGCCATCCTATTGGACACTGCTTATCTCTGAGACTTTGTATATGCTGGACTTAATCAATACAGGGGATTAATTTTGGAACGGACTCCCTATATCAAATTCTTTCCAAATTCCTGGCTAATTGGGTAACCTAACCTATCTTTTGTATGTATTATACATATTCCTAATCTTTTACTTTTGATATGCATGCATTTTTTATGATGTATAATTTTTTTTTTTAAATTGAAATATATACTAATGTTTTAGGAATAAATTGTGTTATTATCTGATATACTACCAGAGTTGTCATATTGATCAAATATAGCGCAGCCTCCATTTCTTTTTTTCTTGGTATTACACTTGGGAGTGACTTCCCTTCTCTTAGAGGCCGCTGCTTGGTGGAATATCTCATACTTTAAGCACCCGAGCACCTTTGGGTAATCTATTTCTTTTTCAACATAACATGCAGAAAACACAGTAATATACAGATCTCATATGCAATAGGTACTAAAAATGAACAATTCAAACTAACAAATAGAGAGAATTTTTAGTACTGTATACCCTTCCTCTGTAGAGCGGGATACAGGGAGACTCACCACACTTCCATATCCAAGCAAATGCGCTCGTGAGACGCTGAGTGGATTCAGACGCTACTGATAACTGATAACGGACACAGTCGCTCCTGCGGACAAGGACGCTCAGCGACTCCCACGTGTATGCAGACGCTAAGGCCTGCGACTCGGTCTAGGCGGGATCTCTAGTGTACACAACCGCAACGTCTAAGCTGCGACCGAGTACCCTCATTCAGTTTATGAAACGAGAGATGCGTGGAAACTGGCCATGAACTCGGAGGAGGGGCGGCCAGGAGAGTGTCTGAACCCCCTGTTGACTTAAACCCTAAGGATCGCGGCCTCTACCTAGTCCTGGCGCCTATGATCCCTGGAGCGTAGCACTGTCACACTCGAGATGTTCAGCGCATCAACACACTGTTTGTAGTCTCCACCAAATCAGTGTAGCTGTGTCCGGACCCCCCTAGTAAGAGGCAGTCCATAGACTTACCATCCCCCCATGCTCCGGCCACAGCCTGGTTACGTCTGCTGGACCTGCTAGAACATCCGACACAGACGCCCGTTGAGACAGCACTATTACCACGAAGGTAAGCGTTGTTGCGACCCGGTGGGGAGTTGTTGGAGCGACTTATTCCAGTACGCGTTTAAGACGCTGTTAAGAAAAGTTGCTCAAAAAAAGTAAGTCTATAAAAATAAAAAGCTTGAGGCTACTTTATCCACAGCAGCCCTGTGACCATGCGGCTTCCTGCCGCACCAAGCAAAAAACTGATCTGACTGAGTCAGTGGGCGGGACTATATGGTGAGGCCCCGATGCATCCTGGGAGGCCAGAAAGCTTGTGACCGTGTTGGTGCCATTTCCGCTGTCGCTCAACCATATCCCAATGTTATCCTGTGGATAATCCTGTGGACCCAGCCAGAGAGGATTAGTTCAATCAGTTCATCATAACAGTGTCTCTGGAACCCTGCTGAGAGAAGGGTTTAGAAACATAGATCTAGTCTACTAACCATCAGGTCCAGCAAAATAAATTTTGGGGCAACATACAGTGATACCTCCAGGGCCTCCTCAGATGATATATATATATATATATATATATATATACACTATATATATATATATATATATGTATACCAACGGATTGGCACTCACCCTTCACAGTGTATACGGCCCCGGTGCCTTCTGGAATGAGTAGTATAAATTGCGGCTCCTAGCATGCAGCGGCACTCAGGGAAATAATTCATGGAGATTCCAAACAAACGATTTTTATTCCATGATAGTGCAAATAGAGATCCAACGTTTCGGGGTGCTACCACCCCTTTGTCAAGGTGAACACAACAAAAGTAAGTGATAACTCAAAGTGATTACCTTTATGTATGAAGAAGGTGAGGAAGTCCCGCCAGCGGGAGGTGCAGCAGCGTTTCCGGGGACAGGCATGTACTGCCTTCCCTGCTTGTGAGCGTTGTAGCGTGATGCGTAAGCTCCGGTCACGTGTACTCCCGCCGCGTCATCAGGCGTCCTGTTTCCCCGGCAACCGTCCGTATGTGTGCTGTCCAACCTGTCAGCTGTGCCGGAGGCAGCAAGGATCCCAGGAGGTCGTGGCGCGGGGGGCATGATCCGGGCTGTGTGATTAAAATAGTGACAAAGTGACAAATGTGGGTCATGAGGATACAAACAAATGTCAATTATACTTAAACATTATAATAAAACTGATGCACTGTATACTTTAAATAGTACGATCAAAACGATTGTAACTAACAAGAATGCACTTTGGATCATATTTATATTGCTATTACAAGAGCAAAATGCTCTTATAGACATGCCCACCGTCATTGGACAGGCATCATAAAGTGCCCCCAGGTTCTTGAATGTGGCCTGAGATGTATACAGGCATTACTATTGTATATACTGTATAGCTGAGAATGTCCAAATTCAAAATACATTCCAAGGCATTTTGTCATTGAGTCCATTTGGTTTGGTGGTCGCCAAGTTATAAATCCATCTCGCCTCTAGTCTTAACAAGTCACCGGCTCTGTCCCCGCCTCTCAGTTTCTTGGGACATTGGTCTATGATCTGAAATTTTAAATCATTCATGGAGTGACCACAATCAGCATAATGCCGGGCTACTGGCTGTTCCGACGGTTTGCCTGACAGGGCAATTTTGACTGCAGATCTGTGTAATGCAAGACGCTCTCGCGCATTGCGGATAGTCTTGCCCACATACTGCAGTCCGCAGGGGCAAGTGATTAAATACACTATGAAAGTGCTGGTGCAGGTGAGTATGTGCTTGATATTATATGATCTCCCTGTGAAACATGATTTAAAAATGGAGCCAGGGACCATAAATCTACATGTTTCACATCCCAGGCATTTGTAACATCCTGAAGGCCTGGAAAGGAATGTAGTTGGTGTTGGGTTATCAAAGCCTGTAATGTCCGTATGAACAACCCAATCCTTAATATTTTTGCCCCTAGTGTGACATGTCATGGGTCTCCTGTTGTGCAATGCTGGTAGCGTTTTGTCAGTGGCAATAATGGGCCATAGTGCTTGTAAGGCCCTGGGCACTACTGGACTAGCAGTATTATATTTTGTAGCAAACGGTATAATATGGGTGTCTTTTTTGGACTTCTGGCATAATAGATCTTCCCTGCGCATGTCTGCCACCTCACGTTGATTGATCTGTAATTTATTGCGGTTATATCCCCTTTCTATAAACCGCTCTTTCACTTCTGTCAGGGCTCCATCTAGTTTCGTAGGGTCACTGGTGATCCTGGCCGCCCTGATGAATTGTGATTTGGGCAATCCTTTCTTTAGTGCACCCGGGTGGTGACTGTTGTGTCTTAACAATGTGTTTTTGTCCGTTGGTTTATAAAATATCTCTGTGGATATTTTATTGTTCTTAATGGACACCAATACATCTAGGTAGTGCTGTGAACACAAACTACAGGCCGCTGTGACTTTAATGGGGGAATCCCTGTTGTTGATGTGAGTGATGAGTGCTTCAAATTTTTCCTGGCCGCCAGTCCACAGCATAAATATATCGTCTATATATCTAGAGTAATAAAATATGTGCTGCGATATGTTAAGATCATCAAAAAACATGCTTTGTTCTTCCTGTAGCATGAAGGTATTGGCAAAGGACGGCGACACGTTGCTCCCCATCGCACACCCGCTTGTTTGACGGTAAAATTTACCGTCAAATAAAAAGTAATTCCTTATAATGGTCAACTCCAATAATTTAAGAAACAGGTTCACATCCGTTACCTCCATCCGTGTACGGACTAAAAATTCCCTCATGGCTTTAAGACCCATTGTCTGGGGTATGCTAGTATATAAACTGCAAATATCAATAGTGCAGATTAAAGTGCCCGTGGGAATATCCGGTAGTGACATGAGTTGATTCAGGAACATGGTGGTATCCTTGATGCCTCTCGGTTGTTGGCAAATGAGCGGCTGTAGTATGCTGTCTAGAAAGGTTGAAATGGGTTGGTAAAGTGACTTGTGCGCGGAGATGATAGGCCTCCCTGGGGGCCTATCCACATTCTTATGTATTTTGGGTACTATAAACAGAATTGGTACCACAGGGAACTCTTGTTTGAGAGCCGAGCATAATTTTTTGGAGATCTTTCCGTCAGTTGACGCCTGGTCTAAGATGCTATCAATTTCCTGTTTGTACTCCATGGTGGGGTCCTGGGTTAACTCTTGATAGACTTGCTGGTCCGAGAGTTGTCTATAGACTTCAGCTCTGTAATCGGTCAAGTTCATGATGACAATCCCGCCCCCTTTATCGGCGGGGCGGATTACAATGTCCCTGTATGATGCCAGCTGTTTAAGTGCTCTATGCTCCGACTTGGATAGGTTGTAATGCCTCTTAGTGGAAGCCGTTGTATACCTGGAAACTGAATCATCTACGAGTCGGATGAAGGATTTAATTGACGCATTGGTGGAAACCGGGTCAAACTGGGACTTATGGATGGAGCTGATGTAATCTTGATGGGGATCTTGACTGGCGATGGGAGGATGATGTTGGAAGAATTCTTGTAGACGAAGTTTGCGTGCAAATTTATGGAGTTCGATTTGCCAGTTTAAGCCGTCAAATTTGTTGGTTGGTACGAACGATAAACCGTTGCTAAGCACTTTATTTTCCACTTCGCTCAGTTGGCGGTCGGATAGATTGTATATTAAGTTCTCTTTTTTGTTGGTGCACTTTTGGAGCCTTGTGTTTTGCTGGCCCCTGCGGGTGGGCGTCCTCTTGCTCTTGTGCCTGCCGGTGTGGCTGGAGAGGTCCCTAAAGGGACACTAGGTGATTCTGATGGCCCCTCTGAGTCGCCCATGGCGAACTCGCTGTCGCTGTTAGATGTCGCCACATCAGTGCTGCGGTCCTCACGACGCTTGCGCCAGCTGTGTTTGGACCTGTAGTTATAAGGTCTGTGGTTGCCGGGTTCTCCTCCAGAAAGCCATCGGTAGACTTTGTTGGTCTCGTAGTCTTCTTTCACAGTCAGTTGCTTTCCTCGTTTGAATTTTATGAGATCACTCTTATATTTGTTCACTTGTGTTTGTAATCTCTGGATAAGGCTCTGACTGGAATCTAGACTCAACGTGTTTTTATGTGCCGTCTCTAATGTGCGTATCTTGTCGCGAGTGGCTTTGAGTTCACGGCTGGACTCTTCTACGACCAACAGTATCAGGTCCATACTGCATTTATTTAAAATGCCTATCCAGCGGCTGCAAAACTCCGTATTAAAACGACCTATAGTAGGCACATTGCGTATACGGAAGCCCCGCGGTATCATTTTGTCCCTGTGATAGTTGGACAAAGAGATACCGTGCATTAAAAAATCCATTTCCCGTCTTTTCAGTTTTATTAATTGATGGAAAATATCCTCCATACCCAACTGATCATCAGCCTCCGCCAGATCCTCCGTGAATCTCAGCCTGTCCGCATCTGCGTCAGTGAAACTATATGTGTCCGTGAGACCTGTCGGCAGGCCACCGTAACCCGGGACTGTTTCATGTGCCATGTCGTGATTTAAGTGTCCAAGTTAGTATAAACAGAGATTTAAGAATCCTTGTGCATGGAATAAAGTGCAACTTGTAGTATCTCAGTCTCTGTATTAATTCACATAAAGTGCTCAGTGCTTTAATATACGGCAGTATCCTGATGCAAAAAGTGTCATTACATGTGCAGTGAAAAGTGCTGGTGCTGTGAATGACTCCTCAGTCTTCTCCTTGTACAAAAGGGTTGCACTGTGATAATGCTGTATTTACAAAGCAGTCAATTTGAAGCAATATAGGTGGGGGTGCCTTATCCCAAACGGTCGATGTGGTATAAACCTCAAAGTCCAGCAAATATGTATACCAACGGATTGGCACTCACCCTTCACAGTGTATACGGCCCCGGTGCCTTCTGGAATGAGTAGTATAAATTGCGGCTCCTAGCATGCAGCGGCACTCAGGGAAATAATTCATGGAGATTCCAAACAAACGATTTTTATTCCATGATAGTGCAAATAGAGATCCAACGTTTCGGGGTGCTACCACCCCTTTGTCAAGGTGAACACAACAAAAGTAAGTGATAACTCAAAGTGATTACCTTTATGTATGAAGAAGGTGAGGAAGTCCCGCCAGCGGGAGGTGCAGCAGCGTTTCCGGGGACAGGCATGTACTGCCTTCCCTGCTTGTGAGCGTTGTAGCGTGATGCGTAAGCTCCGGTCACGTGTACTCCCGCCGCGTCATCAGGCGTCCTGTTTCCCCGGCAACCGTCCGTATGTGTGCTGTCCAACCTGTCAGCTGTGCCGGAGGCAGCAAGGATCCCAGGAGGTCGTGGCGCGGGGGGCATGATCCGGGCTGTGTGATTAAAATAGTGACAAAGTGACAAATGTGGGTCATGAGGATACAAACAAATGTCAATTATACTTAAACATTATAATAAAACTGATGCACTGTATACTTTAAATAGTACGATCAAAACGATTGTAACTAACAAGAATGCACTTTGGATCATATTTATATTGCTATTACAAGAGCAAAATGCTCTTATAGACATGCCCACCGTCATTGGACAGGCATCATAAAGTGCCCCCAGGTTCTTGAATGTGGCCTGAGATGTATACAGGCATTACTATTGTATATACTGTATAGCTGAGAATGTCCAAATTCAAAATACATTCCAAGGCATTTTGTCATTGAGTCCATTTGGTTTGGTGGTCGCCAAGTTATAAATCCATCTCGCCTCTAGTCTTAACAAGTCACCGGCTCTGTCCCCGCCTCTCAGTTTCTTGGGACATTGGTCTATGATCTGAAATTTTAAATCATTCATGGAGTGACCACAATCAGCATAATGCCGGGCTACTGGCTGTTCCGACGGTTTGCCTGACAGGGCAATTTTGACTGCAGATCTGTGTAATGCAAGACGCTCTCGCGCATTGCGGATAGTCTTGCCCACATACTGCAGTCCGCAGGGGCAAGTGATTAAATACACTATGAAAGTGCTGGTGCAGGTGAGTATGTGCTTGATATTATATGATCTCCCTGTGAAACATGATTTAAAAATGGAGCCAGGGACCATAAATCTACATGTTTCACATCCCAGGCATTTGTAACATCCTGAAGGCCTGGAAAGGAATGTAGTTGGTGTTGGGTTATCAAAGCCTGTAATGTCCGTATGAACAACCCAATCCTTAATATTTTTGCCCCTAGTGTGACATGTCATGGGTCTCCTGTTGTGCAATGCTGGTAGCGTTTTGTCAGTGGCAATAATGGGCCATAGTGCTTGTAAGGCCCTGGGCACTACTGGACTAGCAGTATTATATTTTGTAGCAAACGGTATAATATGGGTGTCTTTTTTGGACTTCTGGCATAATAGATCTTCCCTGCGCATGTCTGCCACCTCACGTTGATTGATCTGTAATTTATTGCGGTTATATCCCCTTTCTATAAACCGCTCTTTCACTTCTGTCAGGGCTCCATCTAGTTTCGTAGGGTCACTGGTGATCCTGGCCGCCCTGATGAATTGTGATTTGGGCAATCCTTTCTTTAGTGCACCCGGGTGGTGACTGTTGTGTCTTAACAATGTGTTTTTGTCCGTTGGTTTATAAAATATCTCTGTGGATATTTTATTGTTCTTAATGGACACCAATACATCTAGGTAGTGCTGTGAACACAAACTACAGGCCGCTGTGACTTTAATGGGGGAATCCCTGTTGTTGATGTGAGTGATGAGTGCTTCAAATTTTTCCTGGCCGCCAGTCCACAGCATAAATATATCGTCTATATATCTAGAGTAATAAAATATGTGCTGCGATATGTTAAGATCATCAAAAAACATGCTTTGTTCTTCCTGTAGCATGAAGGTATTGGCAAAGGACGGCGACACGTTGCTCCCCATCGCACACCCGCTTGTTTGACGGTAAAATTTACCGTCAAATAAAAAGTAATTCCTTATAATGGTCAACTCCAATAATTTAAGAAACAGGTTCACATCCGTTACCTCCATCCGTGTACGGACTAAAAATTCCCTCATGGCTTTAAGACCCATTGTCTGGGGTATGCTAGTATATAAACTGCAAATATCAATAGTGCAGATTAAAGTGCCCGTGGGAATATCCGGTAGTGACATGAGTTGATTCAGGAACATGGTGGTATCCTTGATGCCTCTCGGTTGTTGGCAAATGAGCGGCTGTAGTATGCTGTCTAGAAAGGTTGAAATGGGTTGGTAAAGTGACTTGTGCGCGGAGATGATAGGCCTCCCTGGGGGCCTATCCACATTCTTATGTATTTTGGGTACTATAAACAGAATTGGTACCACAGGGAACTCTTGTTTGAGAGCCGAGCATAATTTTTTGGAGATCTTTCCGTCAGTTGACGCCTGGTCTAAGATGCTATCAATTTCCTGTTTGTACTCCATGGTGGGGTCCTGGGTTAACTCTTGATAGACTTATTGGTCCGAGAGTTGTCTATAGACTTCAGCTCTGTAATCGGTCAAGTTCATGATGACAATCCCGCCCCCTTTATCGGCGGGGCGGATTACAATGTCCCTGTATGATGCCAGCTGTTTAAGTGCTCTATGCTCCGACTTGGATAGGTTGTAATGCCTCTTAGTGGAAGCCGTTGTATACCTGGAAACTGAATCATCTACGAGTCGGATGAAGGATTTAATTGACGCATTGGTGGAAACCGGGTCAAACTGGGACTTATGGATGGAGCTGATGTAATCTTGATGGGGATCTTGACTGGCGATGGGAGGATGATGTTGGAAGAATTCCTCACCTTCTTCATACATAAAGGTAATCACTTTGAGTTATCACTTACTTTTGTTGTGTTCACCTTGACAAAGGGGTGGTAGCACCCCGAAACGTTGGATCTCTATTTGCACTATCATGGAATAAAAATCGTTTGTTTGGAATCTCCATGAATTATTTCCCTGAGTGCCGCTGCATGCTAGGAGCCGCAATTTATATATATATATATATATATATATACACTATATATATATATATACACTATATATATATATATATATATATTGGCGCAATGGAATTTGCTGCGCTATATAAGAAACTGTTAATAAACATACTGTATATATTTACTTATACACATATCTAAATATGTATATCTCTCCATTCTCCCATACACCCTACAGTCTCTCTCCCCAATGAGTCCATGCTGCATTCTCAGCTCCCCCACCTCATCCCAAAGTCCTCTATCCACTCACCAATCCACTCTTACCCCGGTGAGAGACTCATTTGCCATGCACTCCCCAGTATCCACACCCGAACACTGCGCAGCAGGAACCATGCGGCCCTCACACCCCACCAGAAGAGGTCGGTGCAGAACGCTGGAATCCTGGTCAGCAGAACTGGACCTGGAAGAGCAGGCGCACATTCACGCCACACAGTCCAGTGTGTGAGAGGCTCCGCCCACACCGCCTACAGCTCGCTGCCCTATTTAGACAAAACGGCTCACATCCCTGCCGGTAACTACTTGGCACATTCTTTGGGCCCCTCTGATCCTTGGGGCATGGTACAGGTGTCCCCTTTGACCCCCCCCTGTTGCCAGCCCTGGTAAACATACAACAGACACTACCAGTGGCGGCTCCTACCTGGGGGTAAATTTACTAAGATGGGAGTTCTATTTAAGATGGGATGTTGCCCATAGCAACCAATCAGAGTCTATTTCTCATTTATCTAGCACCATCTAGAATACCGGAAATCTGATTGGTTGCTATGGGCAACATCCCATCTTAAATAGAACTCCCATCTTAGTAAATTTAGCCCCTGCAGTCTTCAGGGTGGTTGCTGCCAACTCCCGCTGTTCTGCCCGCAGCCCGCAACACTTGAGGATCTGCCCGCACCTTCCGCTGCGCCACCTGTCGCACTGTGAGGAAGAGGGAACTAGGGAAAAAAAACAGGCTTGCACATGCACAGAAGCTGCAGCTATTGTCGGAAAACAAAACCCCTGACAGCATCACATCTGCATCGGGTGCAGCCCATAGAAGAACATTACTCTTGGCAGGCATGCGCAACTACACTCCCCCCCCCCCCCCCCCCCCTTCTTCCCTGCAGCTTCTTGGTAATTCATCGGCCTCAGACCTAGAAGCACATCAGAGCCTTCCAATAGCGGGCCACTGTAATCACTATGGGCTTACTGGTGGTGGCAGATTTTTGCTGGGGGGCTGTAGGTAAAATCACTGCTATTATTAGTAGTGATGTGCACCGGACATTTTTCGGGTTTTGTGTTTTGGTTTTGGATTCGGTTCCGCGGTCGTGTTTTGGATTCGGACGCGTTTTGGCAAAACCTCACCGAAAATTTTTTGTCGGATTCGGGTGTGTTTTGGATTTGGGAGTTTTTTACAAAACCCCCCTAAAAAACAGCTTAAATCATAGAATTTGGGGGTCATTTTGATCCCATAGTATTATTAACCTCAATAACCATAATTTCCACTGATTTCCAGTCTATTCTGAACACCTCACACCTCACAATATTATTTTTAGTCCCAAAATTTGCACCGAGGTCGCTGGATGGCTAAGCTAAGCGACACAAGTAGCCGATACAAACACCTGGCCCATCTAGGAGTGGCACTGCAGTGTCAGGCAGGATGGCACTTCAAAAAAATAGTCCCCAAACAGCACATGATGCAAAGAAAAAAAGAGGCGCAATGAGGTAGCTGTGTGACTAAGCTAAGCAACCCAAGTGGCCGACACAAACACCTGGCCCATCTAGGAGTGGCACTGCAGTGTCAGGCAGGATGGCACTTCAAAAAAATAGTCCCCAAACAGCACATGATGCAAAGAAAAAAAGAGGCGCACCAAGGTCGCTGTGTGACTAAGCTAAGCGACCCAAGTGGCCGACACAAACACCTGGCCCATCTAGGAGTGGCATTGCAGTGTCAGACAGGATGGCACTTCAAAAAAATAGTCCCCAAACAGCATATGATGCAAAGAAAAATGAAAGAAAAAAGAGGTGCAAGATGGAATTGTCCTTGGGCCCTCCCACCCACCCTTATGTTGTATAAACAGGACATGCACACTTTAACGAACCCATCATTTTAGCGACAGGGTCTGCCACACGACTGTGACTGAAATGACTGGTTGGTTTGGGCCCCCACCAAAAAAAGAAGCAATCAATCTCTCCTTGCACAAACTGGCTCTACAGAGGCAAGATGTCCACCTCATCATCATCCTCCGATTCCTCACCCCTTTCACTGTGTACATCCCCCTCCTCACAGATTATTAATTCATCCCCACTGGAATCCACCATCTCAGGTCCCTGTGTACTTTGTGGAGGCAATTGCTGCTGGTGAATGTCTCCACGGAGGAATTGATTATAATTCATTTTGATGAACATCATCTTCTCCACATTTTTCTGGAAGTAACCTCGTACGCCGATTGCTGACAAGGTGAGCGGCTGCACTAAACACTCTTTCGGAGTACACACTGGAGGGAGGTCAACTTAGGTAGAATAAAGCCAGTTTGTGCAAGGGCCTCCAAATTGCCTCTTTTTCCTGCCAGTATACGTACGGACTGTCTGACGTGCCTACTTGGATGCGGTCACTCATATAATCCTCCACCATTCTTTCAATGGTGAGAGAATCATATGCAGTGACAGTAGACGACATGTCAGTAATCGTTGGCAGGTCCTTCAGTCCGGACCAGATGTCAGCACTCGCTCCAGACTGCCCTGCATCACCGCCAGCGGGTGGGCTCGGAATTCTTAGCCTTTTCCTCGCACCCCCAGTTGCGGGAGAATGTGAAGGAGGAGATGTTGACGGGTCACGTTCCGCTTGACTTGACAATTTTCTCACCAGCAGGTCTTTGAACCTCTGCAGACTTGTGTCTGCCGGAAAGAGAGATACAACGTAGGTTTTAAATCTAGGATCGAGCACGGTGGCCAAAATGTAGTGCTCTGATTTCAACAGCTTGACCACCCGTGAATCCTGGTTTAGCGAATAAAGGGCTCCATCCACAAGTCCCACATGCCTAGCGGAATCGCTCTGTTTTAGCTCCTCCTTCAATGTCTCCAGCTTCTTCTGCAAAAGCCTGATGAGGGGAATGACCTGACTCAGGCTGGCAGTGTCTGAACTGACTTCTCGTGTGGCAAGTTCAAAGGGTTGCAGAACCTTGCACAACGTTGAAATCATTCTCCACTGCGCTTGAGTCAGGTGCATTCCCCCTCCTTTGCCTATATCGTGGGTAGATGTATAGGCTTGAATGGCCTTTTGCTGCTCCTCCATCCTCTGAAGCATATAGAGGGTTGAATTCCACCTCGTTACCACCTCTTGCTTCAGATGATGGCAGGGCAGGTTCAGGAATGTTTGGTGGTGCTCCAGTCTTCGGCACGCGGTGGCTGAATGCCGAAAGTGGCCCGCAATTCTTCGGGCCACCGACAGCATCTCTTGCACGCCCCTGTCGTTTTTTAAATAATTCTGCACCACCAAATTCAATGTATGTGCAAAACATGGGACGTGCTGGAATTTGCCCAGATGTAATGCACGCACAATATTGGTGGCATTGTCCGATGTCACAAATCCCCAGGAGAGTCCAATTGGGGTAAGCCATTCTGCGATGATCTTCCTCCATTTCCGTAAGAGGTTGTCAGCTGTGTGCCTCTTCTTGAAAGCGAGTTGGAACGAGTTGGCGTTTGCGAGATGCTGCTACTGGTGCCGCCGCTGCTGTTCTTGCTGCGGGAAGCAATACATCTACTCAGTGGGCTGTCACAGTCATATAGTCCTGAGTCTGCCCTGCTCCACTTGTCCACATGTCCGTGGTTAAGTGGACATTGGGTACAACTGCATTTTTTAGGACACTGGTGACTCTTTTTCTGAGGTCTGTGTACATTTTCGGTATCGCCTGCCTAGAGAAATGGAACCTAGATGGTATTTGGTACCGGGGACACAGTACCTCAATCAAGTCTCTAGTTGCCTCTGAATTAACGGTGGATACCGGAACCACGTTTCTTACCGCCCAGGCTGCCAAGGCCTGAGTTATCCGCTTTGCAGCAGGATGACTGCTGTGATATTTCATCTTCCTCGCAAAGGACTGTTGGACAGTCAATTGCTTACTGGAAGTAGTACAAGTGGTCTTCCGACTTCCCCTCTGGGATTACGATCGACTCCCAGCAGCAACAATAGCAGCGCCAGCAGCAGTAGGAGTTACACTCAAGGATGCATCGGAGGAATCCCAGGCAGGAGAGGACTCGTCAGACTTGACAGTGACATGGCCTGCAGGACTATTGGCTTTCCTGGGTAAGGAGGAAATTGACACTGAGGGAGTTGGTGGTGTGGTTTGCAGGAGCTTGGTTACAAGAGGAAGGGATTTAGTTGTCAGTGGACTGCTTCCGCTATCACCCAAAGTTTTTGAACTTGTCACTGACTTATGATGAATGCGCTGCAGGTGACGTATAAGGGAGGATGTTCCAAGGTGGTTAACGTCCTTACCCCTACTTATTACAGCTTGACAAAGGCAACACACGGCTTGACACCTGTTGTCCGCATTTGTGTTGAAATAATTCCACACCGAAGAGCTGATTTTTTTTGTATTTTGACCAGGCATGTCAATGGCCATATTCGTCCCACGGACAACAGGTGTCTCCCCGGGTGCCTGACTTAAACAAACCACCTCACCATCAGAATCCTCCTTGTCAATTTCCTCCCCAGCGCCAGCAACACCCATATCCTCATCCTGGTGTACTTCAACAGTGACATCTTCAATTTGACTATCGGGAACTGGACTGCGGGTGCTCCTTCCAGCACTTGCAGGTGGCGTGCAAATGGTGGAAGGCGCAACCTCTTCCCGTCCAGTGTTGGGAAGGTCAGGCATCGCAACCGACACAATTGGACTCTCCTTGGGGATTTGTGATTTAGAAGAACGCACAGTTCTTTGCTGTGCTTTTGCCATCTTAACTCTTTTAAGTGTTCTAGCAGGAGGCTAGTGGTTCAGCTTCCATCCTCAGGTGAAGCTGAACCACTAGCCTTGAACATAGGCCAGGGCCTCAGCCGTTCCTTGCCACTCCGTGTGGTAAATGGCACATTGGCAAGTTTACGCTTCTCCTCAGACGATTTTGATTTAGATTTTTGTGTCATTTTACTGAGCTTTTTTTGGGGGGATTTTACATGCTCTCTACTATGACATTGGGCATCGGCCTTGGCAGATGACGTTGATGGCATTTAATCGTCTCGGCCATGACTAGTGGCAGCAGCTTCAGCACGAGGTGGAAGTGGATCTTGATCTTTCCCTATTTTACCCTCCACATTTTTGTTCTCCATTTTTTAATGTGTGGAATTATATGCCAGTATCAATAGCAATTGCCTACTACTATATATACTGCGCACAACTGAAATGCACCACAGGTATAGAATGTAGATGGATAGTATACTTGATGACACAGAGGTAAGTACAGCAGTGGCCTTCCGTACCGTACTGCTATATATACTGGTGGTCACTGTGTCAGCAAACTGCAAAACTAAAATGCACCACAGGTATAGAATGTAGATGGATAGTATACTTGACGACACAGAGGTAGGTACAGCAGTGGCCTTCCGTACCGTACTGCTATATATACTGGTGGTCACTGTGTCAGCAAACTGCAAAACTAAAATGCACCACAGGTATAGAATGTAGATGGATGGTATACTTGACGACACAGAGGTAGGTACAGCAGTGGCCTTCTGTACCGTACTGCTATATATACTGGTGGTCACTGTGTCAGCAAACTGCAAAACTAAAATGCACTACAGGTATAGAATGTAGATGGATAGTACACTTGACGACACAGAGGTAAGTACAGCAGTGGCCTTCCGTACCGTACTGCTATATATACTGGTGGTCACTGTGTCAGCAAACTGCAAAACTAAAATGCACCACAGGTATAGAATGTAGATGGATAGTATACTTGACGACACAGATGTAGGTACAGCAGTGGCCTTCGGTACCGTACTGCTATATATACTAGTGGTCACTGTGTCAGCAAACTGCAAAACTAAAATGCACCACAGGTATAGAATGTAGATGGATAGTATACTTGATGACACAGAGGTAGGTACAGCAGTGGCCTTCCGTACCGTACTGCTATATATACTGGTGGTCACTGTGTCAGCAAACTGCAAAACTAAAATGCACCACAGGTATAGAATGTAGATGGATAGTATACTTGACGACACAGAGGTAGGTACAGCAGTGGCCTTCCGTACCGTACTGCTATATATACTGGTGGTCACTGTGTCAGCAAACTGCAAAACTAAAATGCACCACAGGTATAGAATGTAGATGGATAGTATACTTGACGACACAGAGGTAGGTACAGCAGTGGCCTTCGGTACCGTACTGCTATATATACTAGTGGTCACTGTGTCAGCAAACTGCAAAACTAAAATGCACCACAGGTATAGAATGTAGATGGATAGTATACTTGACGACACAGAGGTAGGTACAGCAGTGGCCTTCCGTACCGTACTGCTATATATACTGGTGGTCACTGTGTCAGCAAACTGCAAAACTAAAATGCACCACAGGTATAGAATGTAGAAGGATAGTATACTTGACGACACAGAGGTAGGTACAGCAGTGGCCTTCCGTACCGTACTGCTATATATACTGGTGGTCACTGTGTCAGCAAACTGCAAAACTAAAATGCACCACAGGTATAGAATGTAGATGGATAGTATACTTGACGACACAGAGGTAGGTACAGCAGTGGCCTTCCGTACCGTACTGCTATATATACTAGTGGTCACTGTGTCAGCAAACTGCAAAACTAAAATGCACCACAGGTATAGAATGTAGATGGATAGTATACTTGACGACACAGAGGTAGGTACAGCAGTGGCCTTCCGTACCGTACTGCTATATATACTGGTGGTCACTGTGTCAGCAAACTGCAAAACTAAAATGCACCACAGGTATAGAATGTAGATGGATAGTATACTTGACGACACAGAGGTAGGTACAGCAGTGGCCTTCCATACCGTACTGCTATATATATTGGTGGTCACTGTGTCAGCAAACTGCAAAACTAAAATGCACCACAGGTATATAATGTAGATGGATAGTATACTTGACGACACAGAGGTAGGTACAGCAGTGGCCTTCCGTACCGTACTGCTATATATACTGGTGGTCACTGTGTCAGCAAACTGCAAAACTAAAATGCACCACAGGTATAGAATGTAGATGGATAGTATACTTGACGACACAGAGGTAGGTACAGCAGTGGCCTTCCATACCGTACTGCTATATATATTGGTGGTCACTGTGTCAGCAAACTGCAAAACTAAAATGCACCACAGGTATAGAATGTAGATGGATAGTATACTTGACGACACAGAGGTAGGTACAGCAGTGGCCTTCCATACCGTACTGCTATATATATTGGTGGTCACTGTGTCAGCAAACTGCAAAACTAAAATGCACCACAGGTATAGAATGTAGATGGATAGTATACTTGACGACACAGAGGTAGGTACAGCAGTGGCCTTCCATACCGTACTGCTATATATATTGGTGGTCACTGTGTCAGCAAACTGCAAAACTAAAATGCACCACAGGTATATAATGTAGATGGATAGTATACTTGACGACACAGAGGTAGGTACAGCAGTGGCCTTCCGTACCGTACTGCTATATATACTGGTGGTCACTGTGTCAGCAAACTGCAAAACTAAAATGCACCACAGGTATAGAATGTAGATGGATAGTATACTTGACGACACAGAGGTAGGTACAGCAGTGGCCTTCCGTACCGTACTGCTATATATACTGGTGGTCACTGTGTAAGCAAACTGCAAAACTAAAATGCACCACAGGTATAGAATGTAGATGGATAGTATACTCGACGACACAGAGGTAGGTACAGCAGTGGCCTTCCGTACCGTACTGCTATATATACTGGTGGTCACTGTGTCAGCAAACTGCAAAACTAAAATGCACCACAGGTATAGAATGTAGATGGATAGTATACTTGACGACACAGAGGTAGGTACAGCAGTGGCCTACTGTACGGTAATGCTATATATTATATACTGGTGGTCACTGGTCAGCAAAACTCTGCACTGTACTCCTCCTATATATATATTATACTGGTGTTCCCCAGTCCCCACAATAAAGCAGCACACTGAGCACAGATATGGAGTGTTTTTCAGGCAGACAACGTATACTGGTGGTCACTGTCAGCAAAACTCTGCACTGTACTCCTGCTATATAATACAGCTGCTCCCCAGTCCCCACAATTAAGCAGTGTGAGCACAGATATATGCAGCACACTGAGCACAGATAAGGAGCATTTTTTTCAGGCAGAGAACGGATAAAACTGGTGGTCACTGATCAGCAAAACTCTGCATTGTACTCCTCCTATATTAATATAAAGCTGCTTCCCAGTCCCCACAATGATATAAGCTAGCACAAATATTTGCATCAACTCAACAATGAATAAACGGAGAGGACGCCAGCCACGTCCTCTCCCTAACACGTCCTCTCCTTATATAGAATCCGAATCTCGCAAGAATCCGACAGCGGGATGATGACGTTCGGGCGCGCTCGGGTTAACCGAGCCATACGGGAGAATCCAAGTATGCCTCGGACCTGTGTAAAAAGGGTGAAGTTCGGGGGGGGGTTCGGTTTCCGAGAAACCGAACCCGCTCATCACTAATTATTAGCTTGTTGAATGCATAATAGCACCGTTAAAATTTTCAGATATTTTAAAAGGACCATCAGTTATGCAACAAACTAGTAGTTTCATGTTGGCCTCTGCAAAGTTAATTCAATTTTATTATTTTTCACTTCCATAATTTGCAAATGAGAAAAACACAAATTCACAATATTTTTATTTTAGTTTAAAATACACAGTAAATTAAATACTAATGAAAAACATTATATATTGCTACTGCTAATTTAAAATAGAACAAATACAGTGCATCCAGAAAATATTCACAGCACTTCACTTTTTCTACATTTTGTTATGCTATAATTATAACCTTATTCCAAAATGGAATAAATTCATTTTTTCCCTCAAAATTCTACACACAATACCCCATAATGACAATGTGAAAAAAGTTTTTTTGTGATTTTTGCAAATTTATTAAAACTAAAAACCTAAGAAATCACATGTACATAAGTATTCACAGCCTTTGCCATGAAGCTCAAAATTGAGCTCAGGTGCATCCTGTTTCCACTGATCATCCTTGAGATGTTCCTACAACTTAATTTTAGTTCACCTGTGGTAAGTTCAGTTGATTGGACATGATTTGGAAAGGCACACACCTGTCTATATAAGGTCCCACACTTGACAGTGCATGTCTGAGCACAAACCAAGCATGAAGTCAAAGGAATTGTCTGTAGACCCCCGAGACACGATTGTCTCGAGCCACAAATCTGGGGAAGGGTACAGAAAAATATCTGCTGCTTTGAAGGTCCCAATGAGTACAGTGGCCTCCATCATCTGTAAATGGAAGAAGTTCGGAAGCACCAGAACTCTTCCTAGAGCTGGCTGGCCATCTAAACTGAGCGATCGGGGGAGGGGGGGGGGGGGGGGGGGGGAGAGAAGGCACCTAGGGCCTAATTCAGACTCGATCGCTGGGCAGTGATTTTTGCAGCCCTGCGATCAGATTGTCACTGCCTACTAGGGGAGTGTATTTTAGCTATGCAAGTGTGCGAACGCATATGTAGCAGAGCTGCACAAACTGATTTTTTGCTGTCTCTGTGCAGCCCAGGACTTACTTAGCCGCTGTGATCACTTCAGCCTGTCCGGGACCGGAATTGACGTCAGACACCCTGCTTGGAGACGCCTACGTTTTTCTAGACACTCCCTGAAAATGGTCAGTTGCCACCCACAAATGCCCTCTTCCTGTCAGTCACCTTGTGATCGCCCATGTGATCGCTTTTTTCGCACCATCCCGTTGCTATGCACAGATCCCCATTGCTGCGGTCCATTGCGCCTGCACATTGCGGTGCATATGCATGCGCAGTTCAGACCAGATCGCAGGCTGTGAGAAAACACAGCAGCCTAGCGATCAGGTCTGAATTACCCCCCTAGTCAGGGAGGTGACCAAGAACCCAATGGTCACTCTGTCAGCGCTACAGCATTACTCTGTGGAGAGAGGAGAACCTTCCAGAAGGACAGCAATCCACCAATCAGTCCTGTATGGTAGAGTGTAGACGGAAGCCATGCCTTAGTAAAAACATATGGCAGCCAGCCAGGAGTTTGCCAAAATACACCTGAAGGACTCTCAGACCATGAGAAACAAAATTCTCTGGTCTGATGAGACAAAGATTGAACTCTTTGGCGTGAATGCCAGGCGTCATGTTTGGAAGAAACCAGGTACCACTCATCACCAGGCCAATACCATCCCTACAGTGAAACATGGTGGTGGCAGCATCATGCTGTGGGGATGTTTTTCAGCAGCAGGGACTGGGAAACTGTTTTGAGTCGAGGGAAAGATGGATGGTGCTAAATACAGGGATATTCTTGAGCAAAACCTGTTTCAGTCTGCCTGTGATTTGAGAGTGGGACGGAGGTTCACCTTCCAGCAGGACAATGACCCGAAGCATACTGCTAAAGCAACACTCGAGTGGCTTAAGGGGAAACATTTAATGGTGTTGGAATGGCCTAGTCAAAGCCCAGATCTCAATCTAATTGAGAATCTGTGGTCAGACTTGAAGATTGCTGTTCACAAGCGGAAAACATTCAACATGAAGGAGCTGGAGCAGTTTTGCCTTGAGGAATGGGCAAAAATCCCAGTGGCAAGATGTGGCAAGCTCATAGATACTTACCCAAAGCGACTTGCAGTTGTAATTGCCGCAAAAGGTGGCTCTACAAAGTACTGACTTCAGGGGGGTGAATAGTTATGCATGTTGAAGTTTTCTGTTATTTTGTCGTATTTGTTGTTTGCTTCACAATTAAAAAAAACATCTTCAAAGTTGTAGCCATGTTCTGTGAATGAAATGATGCAAACCTTCAAACAATCCATTTTAATTCCAGGTTATAAGGCAACAAAACATAAAAAATGAAAAGGGGGCTGAATACTTTAGCAAGGCACTGTATATATAATTCAGCAGGAGCACATACAGATGGAGCCTCCGTTATCTTTGCTGGCTGAGGCGTAGGCGTGCACTCCCGGCGTGACTAGGCGATTCGTCCGCCTAGTCACGCTGGGAGTGCATGAGCCGCTTCCCATTCAGAGCGTCTCTGTCCAGGCGTGCGGATGGAGACACTCTCCATTAAAGTGAATGGGGAGCAACTCCGTCCGGGCGCGCGCGCCCGTCTAGACGGAGACGCTCACAGTGACTAGGTGTGCCTAGGCGGGCGCACTTAGTTACACAGGGAGCCAAGATAACGGAAGCTCCATCTGTACACTAACAGGGTGATAGAAGTGACACATATGATATACTGTATTTGTATATTTCTTTACATCACAATTATGGGAATAAGGGAACAATACATGTTATGTTACACATATAGGATTTTATTTTAAATACATCTCAACTTAATTATCGCTTTATTACAATTTAATTTTTCACTAAGTATATACATATACACAACTTTAAATTTATTTAATAATTGATCACAAATTCTTATTTACGCAAGTATACAATTTCACCATGTATATGTTATTCGGGACATATTAATTTGATAAGTGCAGCCTATAATATATAATCACAATTGTATTCACGTATTTATCTTATATTCTACATACTTTGCAATATAGCATATATAGGGACTTCAGATATTCCAGAAAGCATATAATGAAATCATTGACATACTACTATCGTATCGATATACATGTTTCTCCTGTCGGTGTAACATGAGGGAACATGAATTGTTAAAACGGTAGCCGGCGGAACACTGGTTAATGTAATCTAGCCAAATGGAAGTCACATAGGGGTATATTCAATTAGGGTCGGATCCATTCCGACATGCATTTGTCGGAATGGATCCGACAACCCCTATTCAATCTCATCTCAATTCGACTTTTAAAAAGTCGAATTGAGATGAGGGACCCAGAGGAGGAGAGGGGGGGAGACCAGCGGGGACAGCCGCGGGCAGACGGAGGAGAGCAGTGTTACAGTAGCGCTGCAGGAGCTGGTCTCACAGCCGCCCAACCTCACGGCAGTGTCCACCCGGCTCAGGCAAGCGTGACCTCACTTGCTGGAGCCAGGTGGATGCTGCCGTGAGCGGCGCAGCTGTGAGACATCCTGCTGCAACGCTGTGCTGTAGCGCTTCTCTCCCCTGTATGCCCTGCGGCTGGCCCCCGTCTCCCCGCGGCTCTCCCCCTCTCCTCCTCTGGGTCCCACATCTCAGTCCAACATTTTTTTTATGTCGAATTGAGATGGTCGGAAACGGGACCAAATCCTGTCGAATTTGGCCCTGTTTCACTCAAAAGTACGTGAATCGGCAGCTATACCGCCGATTCACGTACTATTCGACAAGTCAAATAAAAACTGATGGGACTGAATAGGTCGAATCACTATTTGACCTTAAAAAATCGAAAAACTGACGTCTTTTCGACCCTAATTGAATATACCCCTAAATGTAGTTAATGAAGCCACTATGAGACTATTATGTGGGAATCAATATAATCATGAATAGACCAGCAGGTCTGATCGGAAGGGGAGCACTGAGGACACTGGGAGTAATTCAGACTGCATCGCTGCAGCGGCATCGATCGCAGTCTGAATGACTTTGTGGAGTGCGCACCCCGGGAGCCCAGTGAGATGCTATCAGCATCTCACTGACTGTGATCGCCTCTGCCTAATCGACAGGCAGAGGCGGTCAAAGTGCGGGAGGGGGTGTGCCAACAGCATTAGAATGCCATTGGTGGGGCGTGGTCCAGACCGTTGGGGGGTGACCCGGAATGCGGTGGGTAGCTCCCTGCCAGCAGGCAGGAGCTGCGCAGGTAGGGAGCTACTCACCAGGTACAAAAGCATTGCTGCCGTGTGATGCTTTTGTACCTGTGCATGTGTGTGTGGGGGGGTGGGGTGGCAGGGCCTGACATGTGGGGTGGACTAGCCCTGTGCTGGGCGTCCCCCCGCATGTCAGAGTAAATGATCGTAGATGTGCTACATTTAGCACATCTATGATCAACTCTGAATTACCCCCACTGCTCACCGGTGGCCAGTACAAAGCCACTAATTAACAAATAATGGATGGGAGATTCAAACTCCCGGTCCAGACATACTATTGGTAGACTCAATCTAATTCTCTCTGGTTTGGCTCCAGCATCCTATTTATATGCTTCAGAAGGCGGGCACCACAGACTATAACCCTGACGAAGCTTAGTAAGCGAAATGCGCATAGGCATCGCTGTGCACTGTCTGCACATTTGTATCAATGTATTAAACCCGTTTGATATGTGTCTAGATTTTGCAAAATCTGACCGTTTTCAGGGAGTGTCCGGAAAAACGCAGGAGGGCTCAAGCATTTTCAGGGAGGGTGTGTGACGTCACCTCCGGCCTCGATCAGCAGGATTCAATTGCACTGGAAGAGTAAGTCATGGATTGCGCAAAGAGTGCACAAAGTTATTTTTAGCAGCTCAGCTACACATGTGATCACACACTTGCACGGCGAAAATACACTCCCCCTGTAGGCGGCGATTATCTGAACGCAGGATAGCAAAAAGCGCAGCCCAGCGGTCATTTCTGAATTACCCCCATTGTCCTGCATAGTAATTGTCCACAAAAATTGTACTATAATATTTTACTGCAGGATGGGTATACAATATTAACCTTGGTTATTTAAATATTAACACACATAATGTGTGTACTATAATGTGATATGGAAGTGTGAAGCGTTTTATCAAGTGTAGAATCATATCAATATTATATTTAAGTGACATTCAAGTACATATAAAGTCACTCTGTTCATTCCATCTCCTTCACTTCAATATTAAATAGGAAGACTGTGCAGCACAGATACATGCAAAAAAGACAAATTGCATGTCATATATAAATTGATATTACGATCACAATTGTGAAATATTGTAAATGATACACATATGAGCGCTTGTTGTGGGATGCGGTTATGTGACCTCCGGTCACAATACCGGCGCCGGCATCCTGAACACCAGGGACGTGCAGTCAGGGGAGGCAGTGCCTCACCTGTCATAATGATTAAAATAATACAAAGAAGAAATTTCTAACACAGATTCTGTGTCATAGTTATCTTCTTTATATTATTGTAATAATTTCCCGCATGATAATGTAGGCATAGAGGGGCAGGAGGAAGCAAGAGCGGTGGCTCCCTCTGACAATAGCAAACTTAAAGAAGCGGGGGCGGGCAGGAGGTGGGGCCAAGTCACTGGCTGCAAAAGCTCATTGAAATAGTATACAGAAGCGGCACCTATACATGTGCCTCAATAACAGGGGACATGCTTTCAGCCCACATGAAAGCATAAAAGAACAAGAGAGGCTGCGCTGTGTGTCAGTAGTTAAGTACAAAAAGAGCAAACGTGTACTATAAAGGTATTAAATTTATTAAAAATGACATATGGTTATTAAAACAAACTTAAATAAGAACACACCTGTATCTGTCTCAAAGGTATATGGAGTAGTGATAAATGATATATGGTATATGGCAATAAAGGTCCAATGTAAAGTTCAGAAAAAAGAAACTCAATGCGGTGCAGTCCCAGAGAAATGGTTACCTCGTATATGTCACCCGGCAGATGGTGATGCATGTATATAGTACATATAATATATAAATAGATAGATAGATAGATAGAGTGGTCGAAGTGGAAATTTTGACATGGGGGTATGGAAAAGTGAAGGCACATGTGGTCTGGAAACATGGGGCGTGGCCACTCAAAATGGGGTATGGTCACTCAAAAGGGGATGTGTCCATAAGTGTAGTGTACCACACTATATACACATTATGCACCACAATAGTAGGACCCCTTATACTATCTAGTACTGGTGCCCCTTACACATTATACCACATGGAATGAGCCAAAATTCACATTATGCCACACTGAATGAGCCAAAATTCCAACAGAATGAGCCAAAATTCACATTACGCCACACGGAATGAGTCAAAATTCACAATATGCCACATAGTATGAGCCAAAATTCACAATATGCCACACAGTATGAGCCAAAATTCACAATATGCCACACAGTATGAGCCAAAATTCACAATATGTCACACAGTATGAGCCAAAATTCAATGCCACATAGTATGTTCCACAATTCAGGGACAGCAAGGGCGTCGGAATGGGGGGGGGCAAGGGGGCAGCTCGCCCCCCGCAAAGATGAGACAGGCGCCGATCTACCAATCAGAGGAGCGCCAGACGGTCAGGTGAATACCCGCTGCTGGCTGCTCCTCCTGCTTCCTCGGGTGTCACTCTCAGGTGGTCCCGAACGCCTCCTCCCCCGCAGTGGCTCCGCCCCCAACCACAGTGGCCACTGGCCACATGCGCACGGAAGGAATGGAGGGGGTCTGAGTACCTACAAACCCCCCTCCCCGGCGCCGATTCATCGGAGCTGCTGGCACAGCTATTAGGCAGCGGCTGACACTGAGAGGCTGGGCTCAGCACTGGCTGCATGTAGGGGGAGCTGCAGTGGCCGCGCGCAGCTCCTCCCATCCCAAGCAGTTCTTGAATGGGGCTTTCACACAGGTCCTCGTGTGAAGTGCAGCCTCTGAACAGGTGAGGCAGTGACTGTGTGGAAGCCAGGTTTGTGTCACATACAGGGAGTGGGGATGACATATGACAGGGTGGGCAGTCCATTATAAAAGGAGTTTTGCTTTCTGTTATCGGGGGGGGGGGTTGTGGGCCTGTATGTATGTACTCAGTGTGTATGTATGTTTTGTGTATGTATGCTGTGCGTGTGCTTGTAAGTAAGATGTGTGTGTGTGTGTGTATATGTATGTCTATGCATATGTACAGATGTGCTGTATGTATGTGTATATATATATATATATATATATATATACAGTGGTTGAAGTGGGGCGGTATACCGCCACTTCTTCCGCTGACCCGGAAATGAGCAAATGTAAGTGCAGCAGGAGGCGAGGGAAGTGGCCATCCTGCTGCACATGTTGCTCCCCATCCCTGCGCGGCGGCCGGCGGCTGTGTAGAGCGCTGTACAAGCTCACAGCTGCTCACCGCCATCAGCCGCTCACCGCCGCCAACCACTCACCGCCGCCCACCGCTGTCAGCCGTCCGCCGCTCACCCGCAACAAATGAGGTAATGCTCCCTCTCTCCCTGTCCCTACCGTCACTCTCTCTCCCTGTCGTCACTGTCGTCACTCTCTCCCCCTGTCGTCACTCTCTCCCCCTGTCGTCACTCTCTCCCCCTGTCGTCACTCTTCCCCCCTGTCGTCACTCTCTCCCTGTCGTCACTGTCTTCACTCTCTCTCCCTGTCGTCACTCTCTCCCTGTCCTCCCTGTCGTCACTCTCTCTCCCTGTCGTCACTCTCTCTCCCTGTCGTCACTCTCTCTCTCCCTGTCGTCACTTTCTCTCTGTCGTCAGTGTCGTCACGCCCTCTCTCTGTCGTCACTCTCTCTCCCTGTCGTCACTCTATCTCTCTCGTCACTCTCTCTCCCTGTCGTCACTGTTGTCACTCTCTCTCTCCCTGTCGTCACTCTCTCTCCCTGTCGTCACTGTCGTCACTCTCTCTCCCTGTCGTCACTCTCTCTCCCTGTAGTCACACTCTCTCTCCCTGTCGTCACTCTCTCTCCCTGTCCCTGCTGTCACAATTTCAGCTCATTCAGTATGCTACAATGTGAATTTCGGCTCATACAGTGTGCTACAATGTGAATTTCGGCTCATTCAGTGTGCTACAATGTGAATTTCGGCTCATTCAGTGTGCTATAATGTGAATTTCGGCTCATACAGTGTGCTATAATGTGATTTCTCTGGCTGGGTCCACAGGATTATCCACAGGATAACATTGGGATATTGTCGAGCGACAGCGAAAATGGCACCAACACGGTCACGAGCTTTCTGGCCTCCCAGGATGCATTGGGGCCTCCACTATATAGTCCCGCCCACTGACTCAGTCAGATCAGTTTTTTGCTTGGTGCGGCAGGAAGCCGCATGGTCACAGGGCTGCTGTAAAAGCAGCCTCAAGTTTTCATTACTTTATTTTTATAGACTTACTGTTTTTGTTTGAGCGACTTCTCTTAACAGCGTCTTAAACGTGTATTAGAAAGAGTCGCTCCAACAACTCCCCACCGGGTCGCAACAACGCTTACCTTCGCGGTACAGTGCTGTCTCGACGGGCGTCTGTGTCGGATGTTCTAGCAGGTCCAGCAGACGTTACCAGGCTGTGGCCGGAGCATGGGGAGACAGTGAGTATATGGACTTCCTCTTACTAGAGGGGTCAGGACACAGCTACGCTGATTTGGTGGAGACTACAAACAGCGTGTTGATGTGCCGAACATCTCGAGTGTGACCGCGCTACGCTCCGGGGATCATAGGCGCCAGGACTAGGTGAGGCCGCGATCCTGGGAGTTTAAGTCAACAGGGGGTTTCAGACGCTTTCCTGGCCGTCCCTCCTCCGAGTTCATGGCCAGTTCCCGCGGGTCTCTCGTTTCATGAACTGAATGACCTCACTTCCGGCTCAGACGCTACCACGAGGGTACTCGGTCGCAGCTTAGACGCTGCGGTTGTGTACACTGGATATAAACCCGCCCAGACCGAGTCGCAGGCCTTTAGTGTCTGCATGCACGTGGAGTCGCTCAGCGTCCGTGTCCGTTGGTGAGCGTCCGTGTCCGTTATCAGTTACCAAGAGCGGCAGTGTACACCAGTAGCGTCTGAATCCACTCAGCGTCTTTCGAGCGTCTTTGCTTGGATATGGAAGTGTGGTGAGTCTCCCTGTATCCCGCTCCCTGGAGGCAGGGTATACAGTACTAAAAATTCCTTCTACTTCTTAGTGTGCACTGTTAATTTTTAGTACCTATTGCATATGAGACCTGTATATTACTGTGTTTTCTGCATGTTATGTTGAAAAAGAACCAGTTAAACAGAAGTACAAATTTCCTACTTATGTATAAGTTATTATGGAGGTTGTATTCTCATATGACAATGTCTAATGCTTTAACATGTGACTGACTGCTAGTATGTGTGCTGACTTTTCTGTGTAAATGTCAGTCCTGTTCTGACCCTCAAATCAGGTGCACTGTGGTCAGATTGATTTCACCTCTATATACTGATTATAGGGTGTGGTTCAGTCACAAAATTGTGTAGTCAATATCAGAAAAAATGTCTGTGAGCGGCAAAAGTGATGAGGAGAATTTGTCAAGCACTCCTACAGCCCTAACATGCTTATCTTGTAAGTCAGGGGTAATTGATATGATTCAATTGGTCACTTATGAGGGTTTGTGTGCAAACTGTTTCGTTTTTCAGCGAAGTAAAAAACAGGAGTTAGTTTAACCACCAACAGAGCCACCATGGAATATGTTCGCAAAGAGTCTGTCTTCAATAGCGGACAGGTTAGCTCCAGTAGCACCACCTCAGGGGTTAGGATACACTATGAACCCATACATGCAGCTCCCTTCCTATGGTTTGGTTCCAGTAGCCTCTACAAGCAACCAAGGGGTAGGTAAGACTAAGACAGATACGTCTGTATGGCAGACTACACAAGAGGATACATCGGATGATGATGCGGAAACAATAGATTCAACTCCGTATGATGATCAGTCGCAGAGCTTTAGTTCAGATGATGTAGCTGAACTCATTAATGCAGTAAAGGCTGTGCTTTCTCTGGAAGAACCAGCCAAGACAGCGTTAAAAGCAAAAGCACCTGTATTCAAACGAACAAAGTCAGTGAAAGCTGAATTTCCAGCGTCAGAGGAGTTGACGGAAATGATGGATGAGTCTTGGGCAGCGCCCGGTAAAAAGTATAAGATTCCTAGGAGATGGGATTCTTATTATCCATTTCCTGCTGGAGATTGTTCGAAGAGAGAAGTTCCTCCAAAAGTAGATGCACATGTTCTGCGACTCGTGCACAAATCTGCTTTGCCACTGTCATCTACCTCTTTGAATGATGTCACAGACAGGAGGGTAGAGAGCCTATTGAAAAATATTTCTCTGACGTCCTAGTGGATGCTGGGGACTCCGTAAGGACCATGGGGATTAGCTGCTCCGCAGGAGACTGGGCACAAAAGTAAAAGCTTTTAGGTCACCTGGTGTGCACTGGCTCCTCCCCCCATGACCCGCCTCCAAGCCTCAGTTAGATTTTTGTGCCCGAACGAGAAGGGTGCACACTAGGTGGCTCTCCTGAGCTGCTTAGTGAAAAGTTTAAGTTTAGGTTTTTTATTTTCAGTGAGTCCTGCTGCAACAGGCTCACTGCATCGAGGGACTAAGGGGAGAAGAAGCGAACTCACCTGCGTGCAGAGTGGATTGGGCTTCTTAGGCTACTGGACATTAGCTCCAGAGGGACGATCACAGGCCCAGCCATGGATGGGTCCCTGAGCCGCGCCGCCGGCCCCCTTACAGAGCCAGAAGACAGAAGAGGTCCGGAAAATCGGCGGCAGAAGACGTCCTGTCTTCAATAAGGTAGCGCACAGCACCGCAGCTGTGCGCCATTGCTCTCAGCACACTTCACACTCCGGTCACTGAGGGTGCAGGGCGCTGGGGGGGGGGCGCCCTGAGACGCAATAAAAACACCTTAGATGGCTAAAAATACATCACATATAGCTCCTGGGCTATATGGATGCATTTAACCCCTGCCAGTTTTTCCTTAAAAAAGCGGGAGAAAGGCTCCGCCCCCTTCTCGGCGGCCTATCTCCTCAGCACACTGGCGCTATTTTCCCTCACAGCTCCGTCTGAGGGAAGCTCCCTGGCTCTCCCCTGCAGTCACTACACTACAGAAAGGGTTAAAAAAGAGAGGGGGGCACTAATTACGCGCAGTATTAAATAATACAGCAGCTATAAGGGGAAAAACACTTATATAAGGTTATCCCTGTATATATATATAGCGCTCTGGTGTGTGCTGGCAAACTCTCCCTCTGTCTCCCCAAAGGGCTAGTGGGGTCCTGTCCTCTATCAGAGCATTCCCTGTGTGTGTGCTGTGTGTCGGTACGTTTGTGTCGACATGTATGAGGAGAAAAATGATGTGGAGACGGAGCAGATTGCCTGTAATAGTGATGTCACCCCCTAGGGGGTCGACACATGAGTGGATGAACTGTTGGAAGGAATTACGTGACAGTGTCAGCTCTGTATAAAAGACAGTGGTTGACATGAGACAGCCAGCTACTCAGCTTGTGCCTGTCCAGACGTCTCATAGGCCGTCAGGGGCTCTAAAGCGCCCGTTACCTCAGATGGCAGATATAGACGCCGACACGGATACTGACTCCAGTGTCGACGGTGAAGAGACAAATGTGACTTCCAGTAGGGCCACACGTTACATGATTGAGGCAATGAAAAATGTTTTACACATTTCTGATAATACGAGTACCACCAAAAAGGGGTATTATGTTCGGTGAGGAAAAACTACCTGTAGTTTTCCTGAATCTGAGAAATTAAATGAGGTGTGTGATGATGCGTGGGTTTCCCCCGATAACAACTGATAATTTCTAAAATGTTATTGGCATTATATCCTTTCCCGCCAGAGGTTAGGGTGCGTTGGGAAACACCCCTTAGGGTGGATAAAGCGCTCACACGCTTGTAAGAACAAGGGCTCTACCCTCTCCTGAGATGGCCGCCCTTAAGGATCCTGCTGATAGAAAGCAGGAGGGTATCCTAAAATGTATTTACACACATACTGGTGTTATACTGCGACCAGCAATCGCCTCAGCCTGGATGTGCAGTGCTGGGTTGGCGTGGTCGGATTCCCTGACTGAAAATATTGATACCCTAGATAGGGACAGTATATTATTGCCTATAGAGCATTTAAAAGATGCATTTCTATATATGCGTGATGCACAGCGGAATATTTGCCGACTGGCATCAAGTCTAAGTGCGTTGTCCATTTCTGCCAGTAGAGGGTTATGGACACGACAGTGGTCAGGTGATGCGGATTCCAAACGGCATTTGGAAGTATTACCTTATTAAGGGGAGGAGTTATTTGGGGTCGGTCTTTCAGACCTGGTGGCCACGGCAACAGCTGGGAAATCCACGTTTGTACCCCAGGTCGCCTCTCAACATAAGAAGACGCCGTATTATCAGGCGCAGTCCTTTCGTGGGCAAGCGGACAAAAGGTTCCTCATTTCTGCCCCGTGACAGAGGGAGAGGAAAAAGGCTGCAGAAATCAGCCAGTTCCCAGGAACAGAAGCCCTCTCCCGCCTCTGCCAAGCCCTCAGTATGACGCTGGGGCTTTACAAGCAGAATCAGGCACGGTGGGGGCCCGTCTCAATGAATTTCAGCGCGCAGTGGGCTCACTCGCAAGTAGACCCCTGGATCCTTCAGGTGATATCTCAGGGGTACAAATTGGAATTCGAGAAGTCTCCCCCTCACCGTTTCCTAAAGTCGGCTTTACCGATGTCTCCCTCTGACAGGGAGGCAGTTTTGGAAGCCATTCACAAGCTGTATTCCCAGCAGGTGATAATCAAGGTACCCCTCCTGCAACAGGGAACGGGGTATTATTCCACACTGTTGTGGTACCGAAGCCGGACGGCTCGGTGAGACCGATTCTAAATCTAAAATCTAAAATCTTGAACACTTACATACGGAGGTTCAAATTCAATATTGAGTCACTCAGAGCAGTGATTGCGAACCTGGAAGAAGGGGACTACATGATGTCTCGGGACATCAAGGATGCTTACCTTCATGTCCCAATTTACCCTTCTCACCAAGGGTACCTCAGGTTTGTGGTACAGAACTGTCACTATCAGTTTCAGACGCTGCCGTATGGATGGTCCACGGCACCCCGGGTCTTTACCAAGGTAATGGCCGAAATGATGATACTCCTTCGAAGGAAGGGAATTTTAGTTATCCCTTACTTGGACGATTCCCTGATAAGGGTAAGATCCAGGGAACAGTTGGAGGTTGGTGTAGCACTATCTCAGGTAGTGTTGCGGCAGCACGATTGGATTCTCAATATTCCAAAATCGCAGCTGATTCCGACGACTCGTCTTCTGTTCCTAGGGATGATCCTGGACACAGTCCAGAAAAAGGTGTTTCTCCCGGAGGAGAAAGTCAGGGAGTTATCCGAGCTAGTCGGGAACCTCCTATAACCGAGCCAAGTCTCAGTACATCAATGAAAGGGTTCTGGGAAAAATGGTGGCTTCCTATGAAGCAATCCCATTCGGCAGATTCCACGCAAGAACTTTCCAGTGGGACCTGCTGGACAAATGGTCCGGGTCGCATCTTCAGATGCATCAGCGGATAACCCTGTCACCAAGCACAAGGGTGTCTCTCCTGTGGTGGTTGCAGAGTGCTCATCTTCTAGAGGGCCGCAGATTCGACATTCAGGACTGGGTCCTGGTGACCACGGATGCCAGCCTGCGAGGCTGGGGAGCAGTCACACAGGGAAGGGATTTCCAGAGCTTATGGTCAAGCCTGGAGACATCACTTCACATAAATATCCTGAAGCTAAGGGCCATTTACAATGCTCTAAGCTCAGCAAGACCTCTGCTTCAAGGTCACTCGGAGTTGATCCATTCGGACAACATCACGGCAGTCACCCACGTAAACAGACAGGGTGACACAAGAAGCAGGAGGGCAATGGCAGAAGCTGCAAGGATTCTTCGCTGGGCGGAAAATCATGTGATAGCACTGTCAGCAGTATTCATTCCGGGAGTGGACAACTGCGAAGCAGACTTCCTCAGCAGACACGACCTCCACCCGGGAGAGTGGGGACTTCACCCAGAAGTCTTCCACATGATTAAAAACTCGACAGGTATTGCGCCAGGTCCAGGGACCCTCAGGCAATAAGCTGTAGACGCTCTGGTAACACCGTGGGTGTACCAGTCAGGGTATGTGTTCCCTCCTCTGCCTCTCATACCCAAGGTACTGAGAATCATAAGATGGAGAGGAGTAAGCACTATATTCGTGGCTCCGGATTGGCCAAGAAGGACTTGGTAGCCGGAACTTCAAGAGATGCTCACGGAGGATCCGTGCCCTCTACCTCTAAAAAGGGACCTGCTCAAGCAAGGACCCTGTCTGTTCCAAGACTTACCGCGGCTGCGTTTGACGGCATGGCGGTTGAATGCCGGATCCTGAAGGAGAAAGGCATTCCGGATGAAGTAATTCCTATCCTGATCAAAGCCAGGAAGGATATAACCGCAAAACATTATCACCGCATGTGGCGAAAATATGTTGCGTGGTGCGAGGCCAGTAAGGCCTCGACGGAGGAATTTTCAACTAGGTCGATTCCTACATTTCCTGCAAACAGGAGTGTCTATGGGCCTGAAATTGGGGTCCATTAAGGTTCAAATTTCGGCCCTGTCAATTTTCTTCCAAAAAGAACTAGCTTCAGTCCCTGAAGTTCAGACGTTTGTGAAAGGGGTACTGTATATACAGCCTCCTTTTGTGCCTCCAGTGGCACCTTGGGATCTCAATGTAGTTTTGGGTTCCAAAAGTCACATTGGTTTGAACCACTAAAATATGTGGAGTTAAAATATCTCACATGGAAAGTGGTCATGCTGTTGGCCCTGGCCTGGGCCAGGTGCGTGTCAGAATTGGCGGCTTTATCCTGTAAAAGCCCTCATCTGATTTTCCATTCGGACAGGGCGGAATTGAGGACTCGTACTCAGTTTCTCCCTAAGGTGGTTTTCAGCGTTTCACCTGAATCAACCTATTGTGGTGCCTGCGACTACTAGGGACTTGGAGGACTCCAAGTTGCTAGACGTTGTCAGGGCCCTGGAAATATAGGTTTCCAGGACGGCTGGAGTCAGAAAATCTGACTCGTTGTTATTCTGTATGCACCCAACAACCTGGGTGCTCCTGCTTCTAAGCAGACTATTGCTCGTTGGATTTGTAGTACAATTCAGCTTGCACATTCTGTGGCAGGCCTGCCACAGCCAAAATCTGTAAAAGCCCATTCCACAAGGAAGGTGGGCTCATCTTGGGCGGCTGCCCGAGGGGTCTCGGCTTTACAACTTTGCCGAGCAGCTACTTGGTCAGGAGCAAATACGTTTGTAAAATTCTACAAATTTGATACCCTGGCTGAGGAGGACCTGGAGTTCTCTCATTTGGTGCTGCAGAGTCATCCGCACTCTCCCGCCCGTTTGGGAGCTTTGGTATAATCCCCATGGTCCTTACGGAGTCCCCAGCATCCACTAGGACGTCAGAGAAAATAAGAATTTACTTACCGATAATTCTATTTCTCGTAGTCCGTAGTGGATGCTGGGCGCCCATCCCAAGTGCGGATTGTCTGCAATACTGGTACATAGTTATTGTTACCAAAAAATCGGGTTATTGCTGTAGTGAGCCATCTTTTCTAGAGGCTCCTCTGTTATCATGCTGTTAACTGGGTTTAGATCACAAGTTATATGGTGTGATTGGTGTGGCTGGTATGAGTCTTACCCGGGATTCAAAATCCTTCCTTATTGTGTACGCTCGTCCGGGCACAGTATCCTAACTGAGGCTTGGAGGAGGGTCATGGGGGGAGGAGCCAGTGCACACCAGGTGACCTAAAAGCTTTTACTTTTGTGCCCAGTCTCCCGCGGAGCCGCTAATCCCCATGGTCCTTACGGAGTCCCCAGCATCCACTACGGACTACGAGAAATAGAATTATCGGTAAGTAAATTCTTATTTTTTTCTCTTGTGGGTGCAGTGGTAAGACCTGCTATGGCTTCGGCCTGGGTAGCAAAGGCAATGGGCGAATGGATAGAGGAACTAGAGAATGACATCCCCTCTCCTACTAGGGAGCAAGAGGATCGTCTTTGCCGTTTAAGACAATCTGCCCAGTATTTAGAAGAAGCAGCCATTGATGTAGGCACTGTTGCTTCTAAAGCTTCAGCCCTGGCAGTAGTCGCTCGCAGAGCAGTCTGGCTACGGACCTGGAAGGCAGATGCGGAGTCCAAGAAGGAATTGGAAGCATTGCCTTTCATGGGTAATATATTATTTGGAAAACCTTTATCGGATATCCTAGAGTCAGAGGCTGAATCGAAGAAGGTCATATTTCCGGCTACCTACAACCCTAAGTCCAAGGGTTTAAAATTTCGCTCATTTCGCTGGCAAAGCAAAGCGAAAGGTAAAGAGGAGCCTAAACAACCCCAGTTTAAATCCAGGGGTAAGAAGCAGTGGGCTAGCAAAAAGCCAGCTTCCAAACCTGAACAAAAGCCCTCAGCCTGAAGAGACGGGCCTCCGCCTGGAGGATTCCAGGGTTGGGGGCCGACTCCTGCAATTTGCACACACATGGCAACAGTCAACAACAGATGCCTGGGTGCAGAAGGTAGTATCTCAGGGGTATGGGTTCCCATTCAGGAGGCAGCCTCCTCAAAGATTTTTTTGCACCAGCCCGTCTCGTATAGAGTCGAAGGCCAATGCCCCGCAAGAAGCAGTCCAAAAATTACTGCAGTCAGGTGTGATTGTCCCAGTACCTCCATCACAAAAGGGACAGGGGTATTACTCCAATCTGTTTCTAATCCAGAAACCAAATGGGTCATATCGACCAATTCTAAATCTGAAGATGTTGAACAATTACATATGGATCCCGAAGTTCCACATGGAGACGTTACGCTCCATAATGTTGGCTATGGAACCGGGAGACTATATGGTATCTCTGGATGTGCGGGATGCTTACCTACATGTGCCTATAGCACTATCACATCAGTGTTACCTCAGGTTTGCCATCCTCAAGGAACACTTCCAGTTCCAAGCTCTGCCCTTCGGGCTAGCTACAGTACCCAGGGTGTTTACCAAGATCATGGTGGTTATGGCAGCTTGTCTGCGCAAACAAGGGATAAGGATATTCCCATACCTAGACGACCTATTAATCTTAGCACAGTCGCAAGATTTACTGTTGAGCCATCTCCAACAGACGATAGTTTGTTTACAGAGACACGGGTGGCTCATAAATTGGGAGAAGTCGTCCCTGAATCCATCACAGCGGATGGTTCATTTGGGAGCCATATTGGATTCAGACCTACAAAGAGTTCTCTTACCAGAGAAGAAAATAGTCAAGGTGCAGGTCATGGCTCAGAAAGCGTTGCAAGCCCAGACAATGTCAGTCCATGCAGCAATGTGACTGTTGGGTCTGATGGTATCAACGTTCGACATGGTGGAATATGCGCAATTCCACTCCAGACCATTGCAGCATCTCATTTTGACAAAATGGAACGGAAATCATCAAACAATAAAGAAGCAGATGATAAAGATTCCAGTAAATGTAAAAAGGTCTCTAGCATGGTGGCTACAGACAGACCATTTAAACAAGGGGAGACCCTTTTGGATAAAAGAGTGGCAAGTCCTGACGACAGATGCCAGCCTGCAAGGTTGGGGGGCGGTACTCGGAAGCTTATGGTTCCAGGGAAAATGGACCGCAAGGGAAAGTCGCCTGCCGATAAATCTGTTAGAAATAAGAGCCATTTACTTGGCCCTAGTTCAGGCAAAGGACAATCTACAAGGAAGACCAGTCCAGATCCGCTCAGACAATGCGACGGCAGTAGCATACCTAAATCATCAAGGAGGGACTCACAGCAAGAGTCTGATGGAGGAAGTAACTCCCATTCTAAAGTGGGCAGAACTCCATCTCCCAGCATTGTCAGCAGTATTTGTCCCGGGTGTACTAAATTGGGAAGCGGATTTTCTCAGTCGGCACACCATTCAGGAAACCGAATGGGCACTACACCCAGAAGTGTTTCAGACACTGGTGAACAGATGGGGTCTACCGGAGATAGACCTTATGGCGTCTCGTCTAAACAACAAAGTTCCGAGGTACGGATCAAGAACAAGGGACCCAGGAGCAGTCCTGGTAGACGCACTGTCAGTAGAATGGAGGTTTCAGCTGGCATATCTGTTCCCTCCAATATCTCTGTTACCCAGAGTAGTGAGAAAGATAAAACAGGCAAAAGGAGCAATCATTCTAATAGCTCCAGCTTGGCCAAGAAGGCATTGGTACACAGATCTGTGGAGAATGTCCGTGGAAGCACCGATACTGCTCCCTCAACGTCCAGATCTGTTAATGCAGGGTCCTTGTTGTCACAGTCATCTGGATCGCCTGTCTTTGACGGCGTGGCTGTTGAAACCTCTATCTTAGAGGCTAAAGGATTTTCAAAGCAAGTAATCCAAACCATGCTTAGAGCAAGAAAGCCTTCTTCGGCCCGTGTATATCATAGAATATGGCAAGCCTATATTCATTGGTGTTCTGGAAAAAATTACAATCCAAGAGCCTTTAAAGTAGCTAGAATTTTGTATTTTCTGCAGGCAGGATTGGATAAGGGGTTGAAGGTTGCTTCCTTGAGGGTGCAAGTCTCAGCGTTGACTGTATGGTTTCAGCAGAAGATTGCTGACCTACAGGATGTACGTACTTTTTTCCAAGGAGTAGTACATATTCAACCTCCATTTGTTCCTCCTGCAGCTCCCTGGGATTTGAATTTAGTTCTTAAATTTCTCCAGGGTCCTTTGTTTGAACCACTTGAGAGAGCAGATCTTAAGTGGTTAACGGTTAAAGTTCTTTTTTTACTGGCAATGGCGTCAGCCAGAAGAGTGTCAGATTTAGGAGCATTATCATGTAAGTCTCCTTTCCTAAGTTTTTTTCCAGACAGAGCAGTTCTCAGAACGAGATCTAGTTATCTTCCAAAGGTGGTGTCAAAGTTTCACCTGAATGAAGAGATTGTAGTCCCAGCTTTTCAGGTATCGGGACTATCTGCGGGAGAAGCGTCACTGGACGTGGTCCGGTCTTTAAAAATCTACATAGATCGTACTAGTGCCATCAGGAAAACAGATTCCCTCTTCATCCTCTACGGATTCCATAGGAGAGGTTGGCCTGCTAGTAAACAGACGCTGGCGAGATGGCTCCGAATGGTAATATCTGAAGCTTATTCTCATACAGATCTCCCTATTCCGGCTAATGTCTCTGCACACTCTACACGTAAGGTAGGTCCTTCTTGGGCAGCACAACAGGGTGCATCAGCAGAACAGATATGTAAGGCAGCCACATGGTCTTCCATAAACACATTCATCAGACATTATGCCTTGGATACTTTTGCCTCTCATGACGCAGACTTCGGGCGAAAGGTCCTCCCTGTGCAATCAGGAGCGTCCCCACCACTAAAATGGCTTTGGGAATCCCAATGTTATCCTGTGGATAATCCTGTGGACCCAGCCAGAGAAATGAACGTTATGGTAAGAACTTACCATTGATAACGTGATTTCTCTTATGTCCACAGGTATCCACAGGGATCCCACCCGGACGCATCTGATTTGAGGATCTAGACAAACACTAAAAACCTCTTCCTTCTTGTATGGAAGGGTGTGCATGTGTGTTCTTATCGCCTGTACAGGTCTCTACCTAATGTTCCTGCCTATAATCGCTGTGGAAAGAACTGATCTGACTGAGTCAGTGGGCGGGACTATATAGTGGAGGCCCCAATGCATCCTGGGAGGCCAGAAAGCTCGTGACCGTGTTGGTGCCATTTTCGCTGTCGCTCGACAATATCCCAATGTTATCCTGTGGATACCTGTGGACATAAGAGAAATCACGTTATCAACGGTAAGTTCTTACCATAACATTCATTTTTTGCTCATTCAGTGTGCTATAATGTGAATTTCGGCTCATTCAGTGTGTTACAATGTGAATTTCGGCTCATTCAGTGTGCTACAATGTGAATTTCAGCTCATTCAGTGTGCTATAATGTGAATTTCGGCTCATACAGTGTGCTATAATGTGATTTTTGGCTCATTCAGTGTGCTATAATGTGAATTTCGGCTCATTCAGTGTGTTACAATGTGAAATTAAGCTCATACAGTGTGCTATAATATGAATTTCAGCTCATACAGTGTGCTATAATGTGAATTTCAGCTCATACAGTGTGCTATAATGTGAATTTCGGCTCATTCAGTGTGCTACAATGTGAATTTCGGCTCGTACCGTGTGCTATAATGTGAATTTCGGCTCGTACCGTGTGCTATAATGTGAATTTCGGCTCGTACCGTGTGCTATAATGTGAATTTCGGCTGGTACCGTGTGCTATAATGTGAATTTCAGCTCGTACCATGTGCTATAATGTGAATTACGGCTCGTACCGTGTGCTATAAGGTGAAAGGGGCACCAGTACCAGATAGTATAAGGGGTTCTACTACACTGGACACGCCCCCTTTTGGGTGACCACGCCCCTTTTTGGGTGACTGCGCACCACATAATTGCGTCCTTCACTTTTGCATACCCCCACGCACACACACATATGTATGCATGCACGCACACACACACACACACACACACACACACACACACACACACACACACACACACACACACACACACACACACACACACACCGGCAACAGAAACCTTGCGCCCCCCCTGTCCAACTCTGTGTGGACCAAATCCCCCTTGACCTCAGACCCACACATCCCTCCTAGAGAGCTGATGTATCACTATAGCTCAGTCACTGATTATGTTTGTTGTCCAGTGTCCAGAGAATAAAAATGAGTGACAGCCTGCCTGAGTGTCTGCACGCCGGGCTGGCACTCTGTAGCCACAGTCCCACTCGGCCGCTCCTCACAGAACAGATACAGGGCGGGTGGAGAGGAGGGAAGGAAAAGGGTCTTACGTATAGCCATACAACGTCATTGCACACGGGGACTGGCTGCTGGAGCCCCAGACAGCTGAGCTGGGTCTGGTCTGGGTGATGACCACGGGGGTGCCGCTGCAGCTGAACCACCAAAATGTCCTTTTACTACATAGCGGGTGGGCTGCAGCTGGCACGATGCAGCGAAGCCGCAATCTGTATAATTATTTATATCTGGATCCATGAAATGCTGCTGCTGCCGCTGGACCTTGGGGCTCCTCACAGTGGTGAGGACTGGGACGCATGACCCCTTTGACCCCCCTTGTCACAGGGCCTGTAAACACACACCATACAAAGGATCCCACACTCTAGCAGTCCCTAAGGAGACAAATCCTGCATCGGTGCCATTCCTAGGTGGACGGCACCCGCAATAGACCGCAAAGATGGAGGGAATCATTTAGTGACTTTTTGATTGTGAAAAATCTGTTCTTTAATACATCAATGATTTGGAGATGTGCTTCCCTTCTTCAGGATAGAGCAAAGTATACCGTGCAAAAAACAAACCTTAATCGTCTTACCTTCCAGACCCCCTGCAGCTGTCTCCATGTGTACGCTGTCAAACCATTTCTGATTGTTCAGACCAGCGCTGCAACCGGACGAGGTCAGACGGCGTACATGTGAAGACTGCTGCGGAGGGTCTAGCAGGTAAAATATTTAAGGTTTTCTGCAGTGTACTAAGGAAATGGAGGACATCCCCAAATCATACAATCATACAAACGTGTGTCCTGATGATAGAGTTACGTACCCCGAAACGCTAAGTGCGTTAAAGCATCTTTGTGCTTTGTAGTGCAGTATATATATATATATATATATATATATATATATAGTAAACTCTCTTGGGCAGGGCCCTCTCCCTTCATGCGACTTTAATTATTTTAGACTATGTTACTCTATTTATCGCTACCTAACCCTCGATGCAACAATGTTTATATACCCTATACTTGTCCTACATTGTCTTGTACTGCAAAGGTCCATACACATTAGACGATGTCGCTCTTTGAGCGACGTCGTCTAATGTTTCACCTCCTGGGCTGGCCGGTCGGCGGCCGACTGTACACACTGAGCGATATGACCGCTCATATCTCTCAGTGACGTCACGCCTCCGGCAGCCCTGCATGTAGATCGTGGACAACAGTCCAGATCCTGCATGCATGCACTGCCGACAGCGACGATCGTTGCCGACCCGTGGGGCTGCGCATTGGTCATCGCTGGCGGCATACACACTTGCCGATAAAATGAGCAACGTCGCTCAGGGAGGGGGAAAATGAGCGATGTCGCTCATTTTATCGGCAAGTGTGTATGGGCCTTAAGTGATTGTTTTCTTCTCTTGCCCATTTGTTTATGTATTTTCTTAGGCATTGCGGAACCTTTGCTATTTATCCTGATGATGGGGCATGGTTAACCCCAAAACAGTGGAAGCCCTGCAGCTATGGAGGATGTAGCGAGAGAGGGGATACCAAGCCTAACCCAGCCTGATCTGTCCCAGTCCTACCTGCCCTGGTTGGCGCACAGTGCCATGATTTGCTCGCATTTTGGGGTGGAGCCTAATGCCGGGAAGTGTCCGCCCCCATAAGATACCTGTACTGTAGTCAGGTAGTGTATGTCCAGCTGGCTCCCTCTCTCTTTCCCTCTTCCTCTATCCCTGACACTATATCGCTCTCTCCCTGACACTGTCTCTCTGTCCCCTCCCCACACCCTCTCTCTTTGACACTGTCTCCCCCACTCTCTTCCTGACACTGTCTGTCTCTCCCTGGCACTCTAGCTTTCTCTCTCTCTGTGACACTGTCTCTCCCTGATGCTGTCTAAATATCTCTCCCTGGCACTGTCTCTCTGTCCCTGACACTGTGTCTCTGTCTCTCTCTCCCTGACACTGTATGTCTCTCTCTCTCCCTCTCTTTGACACTGTCTTTCTCCCTCTCACTAGCCAACACTGTCTCTCTCCCTGACACCACCTCTCTCCTGACACTGTTTCTCCCTCTCTCAGCTTTCTCCCTGACACCCTCTCTCTCTCACTCCTCAATTTTGCTCATTCCCTCTTTTTCCAATAAACCCTCTTTCTCTCTCCTCTCTCTATTTCTCTCTCTCCCTGATACCCGCTTTGTCTGTCTCAATCTCTCCTGCTACCCCTAAGCCGCCTCGTCACTGTCTATCCTCCCATCCTCCCGCCTATCTCTCCCCCTCCCTCCCACGACCACCTAATTTTTGCCGGACAAATGCCTATGGCCTGGGAGTCCGCCATAGCTCCTGCAGAACCACTGCCTGGCCGGAGAGCAATGCAGCCTCCTCTCGGAGACCTCCAGGTAACTGCTCTCCTGGGCACATCACATTCTGCTGCTGATGATAAACCTCTCTTTCTCTTTCTCCATCTCTCTCTCCATGTATCTCTCTCTGTCACTCTTCATGTATTTCTCTCTCTCTCCATTTTTGTTATGAGGTATAACACAGAGGGGGGCGACATTTAGCGATTAAGGGGCACCAAACGGAAATGATATCCTGCCCCCCCCAACCTAAAAACGTTCTGACACCCCTGAGGGACAGGGAGAGAGAGTGACAGCAGTCACAGAGACAGTGACAGCAGGGACAGAGAGAGAGTGACAGCAGGGACGGGGAGAGTGACAGCAGGGTCAGGGAGAGTGACAGAGGGACATAGGGGAGCAGGGGAACATTACTTAACGAGATGAGCAGCAGAGGTGCAGAAAGGTCTGTGGTTGGCGGCTGTGCAGAGGTATAGTTGGCGGCGGCGAAGGAACCCATGGGCAGCGGCGGTGGCAGTGGTGGGAAGGAGGCCTTCGGTTTGGCGGCGGTGAGGTCCCTCTGACTGCCGCCATTTGTGGTAAATGGCGGTGAGCAGTCAGCGGTGGGCGGAGGTCGGCTGTGAGCGGCAAGTGGCAGAGAGCCTAGAGCCTCGCAGGTCCGATGCTCTAAGCTGCCGCCTAGTCTATGTGGGCGCCGGGCAGGGATGGGAGCATCGTCCTTTAAGTGCAGCAGGCTAGCCACTTCCCTCGCCTCCTGCTGCACACTCTTTAATTCAATTAAAAAAAAACGACTTCCGGGTCAGTGGAAAGAAGTGCCGGTATGCCATACCACTGCATACCGGCCCACTTCGACCACTATATGTATGTATTGGAAGATGCGGCACTTGTAGCATTCACTCTGTACACAAAATATCCAACACGGACTTAACAATGTTTCAGTTAACTAGCAACTATCGTCAGGTTTAATATATATATATAAGTTGGGGGGGGGGGGGGGGGGGTTGTTGATTAGCCAGTGCCTCCTCAGCAATTCAACTCACCACACGTCACTACGAAACACTGACTAGCCCGTCGGTCAGCATGCCTGCCACAGGGACTATTCCCACTCCTGCACGTCCATGACACCCATACAATGGGAATACCTGTGGCAAGTGCAGCAAGCCACCGAGTCCGCTGCGTGGCGAGCACAGCGAGCCTGCAAGTTGCTTCATTGCACTTGACCCCCTTCCCCCGTCGGCTACCTGATAGTCGGGATCCCGGTGTTGGTATGGCGTCTGGCGGTCTCCCAACCGCTGGTCACCCAATACCAACCCCTTGTTGTGTACCAACTCACTTCATAGTGAGAGGGAAATAATAAAGTAGCATGTGAGTCTGCAGTTAACATTATTTAAAGGAAAGATTTTTTTATGTAATTTATTACATCCTCAGTATTTTGTGGATGTATAGCCAGAGTTATCTAGCACATTAAATAGAATCAATATTGATTATATCATTGCCCTAAGAACATCACCTTATTGCTACTGAAAAAACAACAAGTATAAAATGTATAATCACAGAAGGTGGAATTAATCAATCTGTGACATTGGGGGTAATTCAGAGTTGATCGCAGCAGAAAATTTGTTAGCAGTTGGGTAAAACCATGTGCACTGCAGGGGAGGCAGATATAACATGTGTAGAGAGAGTTAGAGTTGGATGGGGTGTGTTCAAACTGAAATATAAATTGCAGAGTAAAAATAAAGCAGCCAGTATTTACCCTGCACAGAAACAAAATAACCCACCCAAACCTAACTCTCTCTGCACATGTTATATCTGCCCCCCCTACAGTGCACATGGTTTTGCCCAACTGCTAACAAAATTCCTGCTGCTATCAACTCAGAATTACCCCCATGGGGGTAATTCTGAGTTGATCGCAGTAGCAAGTTTGTTAGCAATTAGGCAAAACCATGGGGGTCATTCCGAGTTGTTTGCTCGTTATTTTTTTCTCGCAACGGAACGATTAGTCGCTAATGCGCATGCGCAATGTCCGCAGTGCGACTGCGGCAAGTAAATTTGCTATGCAGTTAGGTATTTTACTCACGTTTTTTTCTTCGTTCTGGTGATCGTAATGTGATTGACAGGAAGTGGGTGTTTCTGGGCGGAAACTGGCCGTTTTATGGGTGTGTGCGAAAAAACGCTACCGTTTCTGGGAAAAACGCGGGAGTGGCTGGAGAAACGGAGGAGTGTCTGGCCGAACGCTGGGTGTGTTTGTGACGTCAAACCAGGAACGACAAGCACTGAACTGATCGCAGATGCCGAGTAAGTCTGGAGCTACTCAGAAACTGCTAAGAGGTGTGTAATCGCAATTTTGAGAATCTTTCGGTCGCAATTTTACTATGCTAAGATTCACTCCCAGTAGGCGGCGGCTTAGCGTGTGCAAAGCTGCTAAAAGCAGCTTGCGTGCGAACAACTCGGAATGACCCCCCATGTGCACTGCAGGGGAGGCAGATATAACATGTGCAGAGAGAGATAGATTTGGGTGTGGTGAGTTAAATCTGCAATCTAAATTGCAGTGTAAAAGTAAAGCAGCCAGTATTTACCCTGTACAGAAACAAAATAACCCACCCAAATCTAACTCTCTCTGCAAATGTTATATCTGACCCCTGCAGTGCACATGGTTTTGCCCAACTGCTAAAAAATTTCCTGCTGCGATCAACTTGGAATTACCCCCCATGTGCACTGCAAAGGGGGCAGATATAACGTGCAGAGAGAGTTAGATTTAGGTGGGGTGTGTTCAATCTGAAATCTAAATTGCAGTGTAAAAATAAAACAGCCAGTATTTACCCTGCACAGAAACAATATAACCCACTCAAATCTAACTCTCTCTGCAAATGTTATATCTGCCCCACCTGCAGTGCACATGGGGGGTAATTCCAAGTTGATCGCAGCAGGAATTTTGTTAGCAGTTGGGCAAAACCATGTGCACTGCAGGGGAGGCAGATATAACATGTGCAGAAAGAGTTAGATTTGGGTGGGTTATTTTATTTCTGTGCAGGGTAAATACTGGCTGCTTTATTTTTACACTGCAAATTAGATTGCAGATTGAACACACCACACCCAAATCTAACTCTCTCTGCAGTGCACATGGTTTTGCCCAACTGCTAACAAAATTCCTGCTGCGATCAACTTGGAATTACCCCCATGGTTTTGCCCAACTGCTAACAAATTTGCTGCTGCGATCAGATCTGAATTACCTCACATGTGCACTGCAGGGGTGGGGCAGATGTAACATGTATAGAGAGAGTTAGATTTGGGTGCGTTATATTGTTTCTGTGCAGGGTAAATACTGGCTGCTTTATTTTTACACTGCAATTTAGATTTCAGTTTGAACACGCCCCACCCTGGGGCGTCTTTTCGTATGGGCTCAATGGGCACTTGCCCAAGGGCCCCAGGAGTATAAGGGCCCTAGGCTGATAGCTGCAGTGCACCCCCCCTGCAGTGCACATGGTTTTGCCCAACTGCTAACAGATTTGCTGCTGCGATCAACTCTGAATTAGGCCCATTGCTGCTACTATTATAACCACCAGTATAGAATATTGCCAGAAGCATACCTCCCAACATTCTGATTGTTGAAAGCGGGAATCCTTGAGCGGCAAACACGTGCGGTGCCGAAAAGGGGCATGGACCAATTAAAGGGGGAGTGGCCTCATGTGGATGATGCGATCGCGTGCCACGCCTCCAATTTTCTGCTGGCGATGCCCCCAGTCCCTCTGGCTCACTGGAATAGATGCTGTGCACATGCGCACAGCGTCTATTCACCGCTGCTCTGCTCTCAACTGAGCAGAGCAGCGAGTGATAGGGAGCCTCCCAAATGCCACCCCAACCACGGGACACTGCAGCCCGCGGGAGGGACAGCGGGACAGACCCAAGAAACGGGACTGTCCCGCGAAAATCAGGACAGTTGGGAGGTATGCCAGAAGTAACCAGTATAAGGTTAAGAGCAGAAACAATCTGATACACTACAGGAACATAAATTATAAGAGAAATAAAATGTAATATAGAGAGTGCACAAGAATTTTCTTTTAAATCACATTTTATTTACACAAAATATTTTTTTTCTTTGTACACATTATTCTATTTCTATAACCATTTTATATTTCGCTTTGTATGACCCTATTAAAGGGGAATATATGATACACCTTAAGTGGTAACAAGAAAGAGACTTATATCACATGTGGGTATTGAACCTTCTTGAGATATTTTATCTTGTCATTTAATAATTTTGTTGAAGGGAATGAATGCTGCTATAATTAAACTGATTTCTTTCTTCTTCTAAACGTTCTTACATATGCATTGAATCAGTAGGCAGCACCAACTATACGTTCTATGGGGATCATTCTGACCCGATCGCACACTGCAGTTTATCGCAGCGGTGCAATTGGGTCAGAACTGCGCATGTGCTGGTGCCGCAGTGCGCCGGGGCTTTCCAGGCGGCCGAAGGCCTGTCGCTGCCCTACGATCGGCTCTGCCTGATTGACAGGCAGAGGCGGTCGCTGGGCGGCGTTTCGTGGGCATGGTCCGGCCAACGCAGGCATGACCGGACCGTGCAGGGGGCAGGCAACAGCGGCTGCATGACATCACACACAGCCGCTGCGTGCCAGGGAGCGACGAGTAGCTCCCAGCCAGCACGCTAAAGCTGCGCTGGCCAGGCGCTACTCCTAAAGTGCAAAAGCACTTGCGGCACTGACATGCAGGGCGGGATAGCCCTGTGCTGGGCGTCCCCCCCCGCATGTCTATGGTCATGATCGTAGCCCTGCAAAATTTTGCAGGGCTACGATCAAATCGGAATCGCCCCCTATATGTGGAAGTACTTTCCATATGGACAGGAAATATATCAATATATTATTCCCTGGAGATTAAGAAACATAATATATTCTTCTGGTGTGGGATTTCCCCCTAAACTGAGTCCTCTGTAGTACCCCAGCACTCTCTCTGTGAGATATCCTCCTTGCCCCAGCACTTTACCTGTGAGACATCCTCTGTATCCCAGCACTCTCCCTTTTAGACATAGCACTCTTGGTGTGTGAGACAGCTGCCTGTGTGTACCTGACCAGTCCTCCTCATCCTACCTCCTGTCCTTCATTCTCAGGTCTCCCGGCCTCCTCCTCCGCCTCCATCCACACAGCAGCAGCAGAAGCAGCGACCCCCCGCTTCCCCCTTACACCCAGCTGCTGAGTTTGATGGAGCATTATCCTCTGTGTTTCTCTTGGATCCTCCTCTTCTCTTCTTTGGGACATGGAGGGTGGTGGCCTGTGGCACCTGGATCAACTGATTCTAGAGCAGCCATGCCACGGGGCCGGGATGAGTGTGGAGAGCCTGCTGGGCTCACTGCTCTGTCTTGTGTGGGAGCTGGAAGGTCATAGGGCAGACAAATAGATAGACACTGAGTCAGGTTCTGCCCCCAGGGTGACCTGTGCTCTGTGCGGCGGCACCGGCCGCATCTCCCTAGTTACAGCCCTGGTTGCAGCCATCTATTCACGTGACTTGATAGATCCATTTTGACTACTGCAGGAAAATACTTCTCGTAGAGAACACAACATATGTTCCTATTTAATTTAAATGTATTTGTGTTTTTACGTAATTAAATTTTTCATGTGACTAACACGACATTCATACTTATTAATAATACTGTCAAGGCACTATTCTATCATATGCATATGATGCTTCATTTCGGTATTGTTACAAATGAGGCAACTTTTGCATTAACTACCAACACTGGGGCTAATGAAGATTTGACTCAAGTCCATGGACTATGGGCCTAAATCAGACCTAATCGTAGATGTGTGAAAAAACACACATCTACGATCAAAATTTTTGACATTCGGGGGGACACCCCACATGTTGGATCCAGCATCCCCACCACCACCACCACTTTTTTGGGCACTGCCCCACTGTCCAACACATGGGTTGCAGTTTCCCGCGGTGAGGGAGGGGTGGCATTTGGGAGGCTCGTGTCACTTGCTGCTCTGCTTAACAGTGTCTATTCGATGGAGACAAAGGGACTGGGGGCACGGAAAATGGGGGTGTGGCTCACGATCGCAACACTGCCATGAGGCCATGCCCCTTTCATATAGGCCACACCTCTTTATGGTCGAGCACGCACGGGAGTCCCGCTACAGGATTTTCAAATGTTGGGAGGTATGCAAATGTTCACTAACAGTGATGACTGGCATCAATCCAAGTGTATAGATAAGGGATGGTCTGGCCACAGAGATGTGCACAACTCTACATGCACTACCTATTCATACCTCCCAACATGACCCTCTCCAGGAGGGACACAATGCTCTGCTTCTGGACTTCCCTCTTAGTGTATGATTGCCGACAGGCTAATGGATAAGAAAGGTGTTTCAGCACAGGTGATGGCAATCATGCAGTAAGAGGGAAGTCCAGGAGCAGAGCATTCTCTCCCTCCTGAAGAGGGTCATGTTAGGAGGTATGCATATTTATTATTTATTTATTAACACTTTCCTATATAGCGCAGCATATTCCGTTGTGCTTTACATATGAGTAAACAGCCACATTTAGGACCTAATTCAGACCTAATCGCTGCGCTGCAAAGTTGAAGAGGTCTGCAATCAGATAGGTGCCACCCAGGGAGAGTAAAAAACCCGCCCCCCATGCAAGTGTGCGAATGCATGTGCACGCCGTACGAAAACTTCACCAGGCAGCGGACATCTACAAATCCGTTCGCAACTCACCATCTAATGATTTTTCCGTACTGTGCAGCCTGTGCGTAACCCGGGACTTAGTCCTACAGTGCGATACAAACAGGCTGATCGGTGCCGGAGCGCACGTCACCCACCCTCCCGGAAAACGCTTGGGAATGCCTGCGTTTTTCCTGACACTCCCAGAAAACGGGCAGTTATCACCCCCAAATGTCTTCTTCCTGTCAAAATTTTCGCACCATTCTGTTGCTGTTTGGTGTTGCGCCTGCTCATTGTGGTGCATAAGCATGTGCAGTCATTCAATAATCGTCTGCCGTGCGATTTTGCATAACAGCGATCAGGTCTGAATCAGGCCCTTAATTTGGTACACTCAATGCAGAAGCAATTGGGCCTCACTGCCTCTATACTATAGCACGGTGTAAATATATACACATTGAATTCCTGAAGAATACAGCATGTTGCAATGCTAATGTTCTGCAGCTAGAACACATCAGGCTTGAAAATATAAGCAGAATTGTTCTTCTCAGTGTCTGCATCCAGTTACCTTCAAAATGAGTAAGGCAGCGGTGTGCATCTAAATACATAGTTGTAGAGGAACTAGGGGGGTCATTCCGAGTTGTTCGCTCGTAGCCGATTTTCGCTATATTGCGATTAGTCGCTTACTGCGCATGCGCAATGTTCGCAGAGCGCATGCGCTTAGTTATTTTACACAAAAGTTAGGTATTTTACTCACGGCATAACAAGGTTTTTTCATCGTTCTGGTGATCGTAGTGTGATTGACAGGAAGTGGGTGTTTCTGGGCGGAAACTTGCCGTTTTCTGGGCGTGTGCGAAAAAACGCTGGTATTTCTGGGAAAAACGCGGGAGTGTCTGAAGAAACGGGGGAGTGTCTGGGCGAACGCTGGGTGTGTTTGTGACGTCAAACCAGGAACGAAACTGACTGAGCTGGTCGCAATGGCTGAGTAAGTCTGGAGCTACTCAGAAACTGCTAAGAAATTTCTATTCGCAATTCTGCTAATCTTTCGTTCGCAATTCTGCTAAGCTAAGATACACTCCCAGAGGACGGCGGCTTAGCGTGTGCAATGCTGCTAAAAGCAGCTAGCGAGCGAACAACTCGGAATGAGGGTCCACATGTTAAGTAAAGTAACATGAACATTGATCACTTTACTATCATGTTGCCTGAGCAGTGCCATACGTAGGGGTGTGTGAGCAGTCCAGTCGCCAGAGCATAAGATCCTAGCAGTGGTACTGTCACTGCCCCACGACACATGCTTTCGGCTTGGAGGGTGCATGGAACAACAACCTGTAGCCACTAGCTCTTCTGCAGACTTGCCCGGATTCATTGGCGTATCTGTAATGGGTGCAGGATATGCGGTACACACAGGCCCATAGATCCAGGGTGGCCACACCCTGCATATAATTATACTTACTTCTATGGATTCCCATGTTGACCGGTGCTACAGAGCAGCAGAAAGCACCAGGGTAATGGCACAGTGGCCAATTTCCCTGAGATTTGTGCTTGTTTTGTAGAGTAGTCACTGAAATACATGGCACGGGCCCCATATTCACAGAGATCTGCACAATCTCGAGAGCACAAAGCCTGAGTACACTGCACTGCCAGAGCAGAGGGGTTCAGTCGGGCACATGGACCTTCTTCTCTCTGAAACTACCTCTGCCCGGAGTGTTTGAAGGATGCAGCAGGCACATACATGTACTCCGCAGCCTGTAAAGCCACCCAGAGCGTCCAAAGGGCAGAGCCGGCTCTATCATTAGGCAGCTGCCTAGAGGCACCAGCAAAAAAATAAAAATAAAAAAAAAAATATATATATATATATATATATATATATAAATAGATGATGGCTATCTCTTTCAATTATACCTCCCAACATGACCAATTCCAAGAGTGACAAAATACTCTGTTCCTGGACTTCACTTTTATTTTATGATTGCTGTCTACTGTGGTGAAACACAGGCAGTGCTCTGCTTCTTGCTACTGGTGACCCAGCGCCCTTGGTGTGATGTCATTATGTCACATATTTGAGGGCATGGCTGGTACAGGGTGGCATAGAGCCCTGCGTTAACACTTTGCCTGAGTATTGTCTTTCAGCACAATATAAATTGGAAAAATAAGATTTCAGATCTCTACCAGAACACGTTTGAAGAAATGTGCGTCAGTAAGTGGCATTTACATAGCATATGTTGCAGAATGGCTGCAGGACATATGTCATGTCTAGATTTTGAGTACTAACCTTTGCTTTTGTAATATCTGTGAAATGCAGTGCTATATATCCAGAAGGATTGGCTGCTTGTGCCTTGAAGCCAGACAGTAATGATCTCATGAATATTTTCATTAAAAAGTAATTCAGGCTTACGCACTTTTATGCGATCATTACGGACTTGTTAAATATTTAAATAAGGATATAATTACAATATGCTGATTTGTCATCATTTTGCCATTGTTCATTTAATTTAAAATTAATTCTTATTAACTCATTTCCTGCTTCAATACAGTTTTATTAGGCATGTTGCTTCATAGCAGTGTTGGAAATTGTGAATATTATACTTTGTTAGCTGGATATTTCCTCGCAGCTGTTTCTAGATGTAGATTACACTTTTATATGTATGTGTACGTGTTTATTTTCTTTTTAATGTGAAGGAAAATGCTTTAAGGACAGTGCCATAGTTTTTGTTGTTTACAGTACCTTACAGTATATTGTCAAATATTCATATAAGTAAAGTTTTAATTATTATTTTATTTGCTAAATTTATTAGACAGTTTTACTTCGTATTTTTTTAAATAACTGACTCCCAAAAGGATATACAAGAAATATTTTCTCTATGTTTCCTATACTTACCAAGACCATACCTATATTAACATACTTTCTTAGACCTATCAAAAAAGCTTCAATTTTTTCCCCAAGATAAAATTTAATTGGTACACTATGGGGCAGATGTATTATGCATGGAGAAGTGATAAAGAAGTGATAAGTGTAAGGTGATAACGCATCAGCCACTCAGCTCATGTCATTTATTTTTGTAACCCAACCTGTAACTTGACAGTTAGGAGCTGATTGGCTGGTGTGTAATTACCTTCCACTTATCACCAACTGTTTAGTAGACATGCCTGCCATATTACAATGTCAGCTGTTAACTCAACTCCCAAACTGATGCTATCATTGGTTAACATTTTCTATTTTGACAAGTCTTTCTAATTAGATCTTGTTTATAAAGACATTTTATCTAATCTGCTAAAACACAAAATTGATACATGTGTAACATCGTTTTTTTCCCCAAGTGAAATAGTGTAGAAATAGTATGGGGGTTATTCAAATTGAGCCATTTTTTTGTCTATGGTGAATGGGGATTCACCATATTCAATAGCAGGGCCATTTTTTCACCTAGGAAAAAAATTCGACAGGAGCAAAAAAACATGTAGATCGGTGAATCCACGTGTTTTGGCACCTGTGGCGGTGAAAACGTAGGCCGTTTTAGTGGCATTTTTCACAAATGATGAAATGCCTTAAAAATGGGCAAAAACGGCCCTCAATTGAATATGTAGGGGTGGTGAATTCAATAGTCCCGAAATTGTCTGAGCTAATTGAATACCCCCCTATGGCTGTATTGATTCATACTTACAGACTATCCTGGAGTGTCTGTGCCTGAGTGACTCCCATAGATGTAACTACCATCAGAGCCGTATTAATGTTGGGGGGGGGGGGGACAGGCGGTTATCTCAGGCCCTTTTCTGGGCGCACTCTTTACTTTTTGAATAATAATATAAATGTTACATAGATGGGATGAGAATGAATCTAAGTATAAAATATAACTTTTATTAACATCTTAAAATAAAAAGATATATAGTCGTCAAAAATTAGATAACTATCCAATGAATAATGGAATTAGTACAAAATTGTATCAATCCTCAATAACACAAACTTATGATGTAAGGATAATTCAATAAATGTTCAATAAATAACAAATCAGTGCTGAATTTAATGTAATCCGTCCCGATTGTATCAATATAATAATATAATATATTGATACAATCGGGATGGATTACATTAAATTCAGCACTGATTTGTTATTTATTGAACATTTATTGAATTATCCTTACATCATAAGTTTGTGTTATTGAGGATTGATACAATTTTGTACTAATTCCATTATTCATTGGATAGTTATCTAATTTTTGACGACTATATATCTTTTTATTTTAAGATGTTAATAAAAGTTATATTTTATACTTAGATTCATTCTCATCCCATCTTTGTAACATTTATATTATTATTCAAAAAATAAAGAGTGCGCCCAGAAAAGAGTCTCTTTTTCTTCTCTTTTTTTTCTTCTCTGTTTTTGTTAGCAGCCCCATTGACTCAGGGTGCACCACCAAACTGTGACTGGAAAACGTTGCTTTCCTTATAACTGTTAAATTTTGGTTTAGTATATTCATTACTATAATTTTTATACACCGGTGCGGTATACATCCAAATACAGGTTATCTCAGGCCCCCAATTCCCCCCCACCCGCTGGAGCTCATTGTGTAGTCCCATAGTGGAGGTGGGTCTGAATACAAGTGTGGGTGGGTCAGATGATGAGTGTGGGTAGTGCTCACAAGAGGGTGGAGTGCCAGCCCTGACTACTGTTGGTGTAGCTGCTATGGGACTAAGGCTGCATCTGAGGCCTGCTGCTTCCCCTGCACCCAGTCATGCAGCACTGCAACAGTCTAAAGACAGAATTGCCTATCGTGTACAAACTGTATGCTTCCTGGTGCTTTAAACATATGGGGAATGTGGTCAAACCGCATTTTGCCATTGATTCATCCCACCCTGTGTGTGTTTGTATAAAATATATATATATATATTAGCATAACTGACACCCCAGCTTCCTCCCTGCCTGCCCCTTCTCTGCTGCTCTGATTCCCCCAGCTCCCTCCACCCCCCTCCCAAAGCTACTGGTAACTCCTGAAAGAGAGGGCCAACCCCCCTTATTCTGTCCACTTCCCAAGTGTAGTGGGTGGTTGCCTGTCTGTCTGTCTGTCTATCTATCTATCTAATGTTTTATGTATTGTATGTTATATATTTGTATCATCGTACCCACAATGTACAGTGCTGCATAACTGCAAAAGGTGCCTACTTTGATGATATTGGACCACACTGGAACTGAGCTGCAGGTACTGGATTAAACTGGAACTGGACTTCGAACTAACTGGGACTGAACTGGAGATACTGAAACAGACTGTAACTGGACTTTTTCACTCAATATTTAATAAAATAGTCTTCGTTTAGTAATCCCAAGTAAATGAATTACCTAACGTATATGTAATGAGTTGGTGTTGTACAGAACCCTCTTTGTTTTTTTTTTAAATATGTTTCTTTATTAAAATATTTTTATTTAATAAGAATATCATAGCACTGCTTTTTCTTTTTCTTGTTTACTTATAGTATGTGAGTGTTATAAGCAGTATCTTCTGATTATTTTCATGCTTACATTGAACCTTTACAGCCTTTAGATTTTTTGGCAACATAAAAATGCTTAACCCTCCCAGGGTTGCTATAATATTCCATTCATCAGGGACACATACAGCTTTCACCGGTTCTGTAGCTGATTAATGCCAGCTGAGATGCAGCCAGACAACCTGTGTAATTCATACTGTCCCTGATTCAAGTAATATTATAGCATTCCTAACCCCATTCTCAACTAGGAACACCTGATTCACTCAGCGGCCCTCATTAGAAAATGCACCTGCTGAAGATGCTGTCATTTTGGCACACGACTCTATTTGTTTGTCATAAAAAGGCTGCAGTCTTGTAAGAATATGCACATTGGAAATATATACATTAGAACACAGAGTTGCCCACTTTCTGGCTGCTCCCTACGGGAGAGGGCAGTCAGCTTGACACAGCAGGGGGTGGGAGTGACTCGTAATAGGGGTGGGGCGGGGCTATGTATTGGAGGCGGCACAGATGGTGTGGCAGTCACATCATTGTGGTCACGCCCCTGCTATTTAATGTCAATATTAAAGGCATTGTACAGCGTGGGGCGGGGCTACGATGACTTGACTCAGCACAAAATGCATCATCAAGTCCCCTCGGACTGCCTGTTTCTGCTCTGTAAGTGGATGGCCGAGGAGGGGTACAGGAGGGGTGCAGCACTGTGGGAGAATTGCCTACCTTTCCAGGGGGCTGGGACTGGCACCCGATTTTCGTGAGCCTCCCGCCAATTCTGGGAGGGTAGACATGTATGAGATACAGTACATACTACACACTACATGACATGGCAACAGGATCTATATAATAATTAAATAAAGTCTGTCCAGTCTCTTGAATGCACGCACCGTGAAACCCGGGGCACGTGCCCCAATGGCTTCCACTGTGTCAGAAACGGGACAGACCTAGTGCCACAAGATTAGGATTGCCACCAGGGATAAATATGTACTGAGAATTGGATCCAGCATGTAGGAACAAGTAAGTGGGCAAGGGCCTGGTGTTCCCAAAAGGAGATATATTTAATCAAGCGATTGTCCAAAAAAATTATATTAAATGCAGTGTGAGACGTGTTTTGTCTGAAACACTCCATGGAAAATGAAAGGTTAACATCCCATGCAGGAATTATTGCCTGTAACCAAACAACACTGCCTCACTTATGGGACTGACAAGATTCTTTATCAGGAAAACACTGATAATCTCCCTGAACAATTATTAAACTTCACAAGCTATTTACTTAAACAAACACTCTTAATAATTTAAGTGTACAGTGAAGTGTAACCTCTATCTTCTCCTTACTCTGTAGAAAATCACATTATCTTTAAACCCATTTAGATATTATTCTTTATGTCACTTTTGACTGCCTTCATCAGTAACGAATCTGGGAACTGTTACATGAGACAGTCATTTCTAAAGAGCTCCGTCAGCAGCAGATTAGCTCTCATATCAGTACATCAGGGTCTATTCAGCACAAGATTAAGCAATGTAAGCCATGCACAGATACTTAGCCAAAATGGAACATTGTGCTTTATGTATAAAAGATCAATTAAAGAGGCACAAGACAATATACTTCAGCAATGAGTTTTGGAAGTTTATGTGAATGGTTGATTACAAAGACAATCAGATAAGCCCATCATGAAATGCCTGAGGTGCTGCACAGAACTGTTTGGTTGGAGTCATAGCCGATAAACACATTGGGGTAAATTTACTAACATTCGTATTTTCCCGTTTCAGGTCAAAGTTCAATCACGAATGACATCGAAAGTGCAAAACTGCAACTTTTTGAATTTGTTACGACGGATTTACTAAGCTGCCGTATTCGGGTTTTTCTTTTGTTCCGATGTCGATGTCATTCGTGGTTTTTTTTTAATTTTTACGGCAGTGATTAGCAAAACACTGCCGACTTTTTTTACAATGAATCTCGGCCGGATCTGTGTGATCCGTGCTGGGGTTCATTTTTTTTTTTTTTTTAAATTAAACACTGTAAAATCCTTAAAAAAAATTGCGTGGGGTCCCCCCTCCTAAGCATAACCAGCCTCGGGCTCTTTGAGCCGATCCTGGTTGCAGAAATATGGGGAAAAAAATGACAGGGGTTCCCCCATATTTAAGCAACCAGCATCGGGCTCTGCGCCTGGTCCTGGTTCCAAAAATACGGGGGACAAAAAGAGTAGGGGTCCCCCATATTTTTAAAACCAGCACCGGGCTCCACTAGCTGGACAGATAATGCCACAGCCGGGGGTCACTTTGATATAGTGCCCTGCGGCCGTGGCATCAAAAATCCAACTAGTCACCCCTGGCCGGGGTACCCTGGGGGAGTGGGGACCCCTTCAATCAAGGGGTCCCCCCCCCCAGCCACCCAAGGGCCAGGGGTGAAGCCCGAGGCTGTCCCCCCCCATCCAATGGGCTGCGGATGGGGAGGCTGATAGCCTTTTGTGATAATGAAAAGATATTGTTTTTAGTAGCAGTACTACAAGGCCCAGCAAGCCTCCCCCGCATGCTGGTACTTGGAGAACCACAAGTACCAGCATGCGACGGAAAAACGGGCCCGCTGGTACCTGTAGTACTACTACTAAAAAAATACCCAAAAAAAGACAAGACACACACACCGTGAAAGTAAAGATTTATTACATACATGCACACAAACATACATACATACTTACCTTATGTTCACACGAGGGTCTGTCCTCTTCTCCAGTAGAATCCAAGGGGTACCTGTTGAATAAATTCTACTCACCAGATCGCGGGTCCCAGGGTCCTCGGGGCATCCATTTGTAATCCACGTACTTGCATAAAATAAGAAAACGGAAAGCCGAGCCACGAACTGAAAGGGGCCCCATGTTTTCACATGGGACTCCTTTCTCCGAATGCCAGAAACCCACTCTGACTGATGTCTAAGTGGGTTTCTTCAGCCAATCAGGGAGTGCCACGTTGTAGCACTCTCCTGATCGGCTGTGTGCTCCTGTACTGAGTGACAGGCGGCACACGGCAGTGTTACAATGTAGCGCCTATGCGCTCCATTGTAACCAATGGTGGGAACTTTCTGCTCAGCGGTGACGTCACTTTAGGTCAACCGCAGGGCAGAAAGTTCCCACCATTGGTTACAATGGAGCGCATAGGCGCTACATTGTAACACTGCCGTGTGCCGCCTGTCACTCAGTACAGGAGCACACAGCCGATCAGGAGAGTGCTACAACGTAGCACTCCCTGATTGGCTGAAGAAACCCACTTAGACATCAGTCAGAGTGGGTTTCTGGCATTCGGGGAAAGGAGTCCCATGTGAAAACATGGGGCCCCTTTCAGTTCGTGGCTCGGCTTTCCGTTTTCTTATTTTATGCAAGTACGTGGATTACAAATGGATGCCCCGAGGACCCTGGGACCCGCGATCTGGTGAGTAGAATTTATTCAACAGGTACCCCTTGGATTCTACTGGAGAAGAGGACAGACCTGCGTGTGAACATAAGGTAAGTATGTATGTATGTTTGTGTGCATGTATGTAATAAAACTTTACTTTCACGGTGTGTGTGTCTTGTCTTTTTTTGGGTATTTTTTTAGTAGTAGTACTACAGGTACCAGCGGGCCCGTTTTTCCGTCGCATGCTGGTACTTGTGGTTCTCCAATTACCAGCATGCGGGGGAGGCTTGCTGGGCCTTGTAGTACTGCTACTAAAAACAATATCTTTTCATTATCACAAAAGGCTATCAGCCTCCCCATCCGCAGCCCATTGGATGGGGGGGGACAGCCTCGGGCTTCACCCCTGGCCCTTGGGTGGCTGGGGGGGGGACCCCTTGATTGAAGGGGTCCCCACTCCCCCAGGGTACCCCGGCCAGGGTTGACTAGTTGGATATTTGATGCCACGGCCGCAGGGCACTATATCAAAGTGACCCCCGGCTGTGGCATTATCTGTCCAGCTAGTGGAGCCCGGTGCTGGTTTTAAAAATACGGGGGACCCCTACTCTTTTTGTCCCCCGTATTTTTGGAACCAGGACCAGGCGCAGAGCCCGATGCTGGTTGCTTAAATATGGGGGAACCCCTGTCAATTTTTTCCCCATATTTCTGCAACCAGGATCGGCTCAAAGAGCCCGAGGCTGGTTATGCTTAGGAGGGGGGACCCCACGCAATTTTTTTTAATAAAATAACAACTTTGCCACCCCTTCCCACTGATATACATGCACAGATCTCATGGATCCGTGCATGCCTATCCAATCACGGAAAAAAAAAGCAGGTCTGTTTTTTTAAAGCACTTTTTTACGAGTTGTAATTTTTCACGGCAGTGTTTTTTTTTTTTTTGCTTTGCACTTCTTAGTAAATTACCGAGATTCATACTTAAACAGCCGCGTTTTGACCGATGGTGTATTCATTCGTAATTTTTTTCTTGGACTTGCAAAAAATTACGAATGCCCTCATCACTGCCGTGATTATTGCTTAGTAAATTACCGAGATGACACTTTGATGAAAAAACGGCATCTCGGTCAAAATCGGGAGCTTAGTAAATTTACCCCTTTGACTCACTTGAAATTTAGGAATTCTATTACTAAAGGGTTAAGTTCTATATTTTTCATCTTTATTTGGTTTATCAAATTATGAGCCAGTGTAATTGTATAAGAAGGAACGCCAACAAGCCTTCTTTGAAAAAGGCTTACGTTGCATCTGTTTTGGGAAGCTAACTTTCAGTGCCAAATGTATTTAGCTTTTAGATTGGCTTTTCCCACAAAGCACTACATCAGGCTCTGAGTTTATACCTCTATTCACAAGGTAAATATAAAAACTAAAAAAAAAATGAAGATGTCTTGCAAATGCATGAGAACTTTACCTAGATTTAAATATAAAATGGACACAAGGACACTTGGATTGGGGTGTAGTATGTGTTGCCGGCGGTCGGGCTCCCGGCGACCAGCATACCGGCGCCGGAATCCCGACCGCCGGCATACTGACAGCTGGGCGAGCGCAATCGAGCCCCTTGCAGGCTCGCTGCACTTGCCACACTGCAGGCATGGTGGCGCACGTATCTATTCTCCCTCCAGGTGGGTCGTGGACCCCCAAGAGGGAGAAGAACTGTCGGTATGCCGGCTGTCGGGATTCCGGCGCCGGTATGCTGGTCACCGGGACCCCAACCGCCAGCAAAGTGAAGACCACCCCTTGAATTGCACTGATTGCGTTGAATTGAAGCAACATTGGGGGTCATTCCAAGTTGATCGCTCGCTAGCAACTATTTGCAGCTCTGCGATCAGGTTAAATCTCGTCAAAACTGCGCATGCGTATGCACCGCAATTCACAGGCGCGTCATACGGGTACAAAGAGGATCGGTGCTGGGCAATGGATTTAGAAGAATCCATTCGCACAGCCAATCGCAAGGTGATTGACAGAAAGAGGGCATTTGTGGGTGTCAACTGACCGTTTTCTGGGAGTGTTTGGAAAAACGCAGGCATGTCCAAGCGTTTGCAGGGTGTGTGTCTGACGTCAATTCCGGGACCAAAAAAGTGATCGCAGTGGCTTAGTAAGTCCAGAGCTACACAGAAACGGCAAAAAACTTTTTCGTGCCGTCGGCTGCAAAAGCGTTCGCACACTTGCAAAGCGAAAATACACTCCCCCATAGGCAGCGACTCTCTGATCGCAGCACAGCAAAAAGTTGCTAAGGAGCTATCAACTCGGAATGACCCCCATTTTTTTATATTAGGCAGCAGAAAGACTTATGCCACAATTGATAATTGTATATCTATTTCAAGGTGTACATATATTTTTCAAATGGTTGTATGTATATTATTATGTATATTAGTCAGTGTATTCAATATTTCTGTATGGTCTGTGACAGAGAATGGAAGAATCCATAGTGGGATAAGCTTGTATAGACAAAAGTTAGGAAGTCGGTTTAGACTAACAAAACATGTACAGATCTACGTTATGGATTGATTAATATCTGATTATGACTATAATACATATTGAACTGTTAATATGCAGTTAATTAATTATTTAATCTATTGTTGAAGAATGTTTTTGACTCGCAAAATGTCTGCAGTAGGGTCCTAATCAGGTTGGATTGCAGATTCTGCTAAAAAGCAGGATCTGCAATTGTTTCAATCGCATGCTGGGGGGTGCCCGGTAAAGGGCAAGGCCGCCCAACAAGCTGACCGTCCTGCCCAGCGACGGTCGCAGCAACTGTGGATGACCCCTGACTTCATAGCCTGGCTGCAAAGGCAGGCGCACCACCGCCATCTTCTCAATCAGAGCGACTGCATGTGATGTCACGCAGCCAACCCCCGAAAACGTTGCCAACCCGCCCACGTTTGTAGCATCCTGCCCCCACAACGCCGCGTCACCTCCCCGTGAATGCCTTTGTCTGTCAGTTACATTGCCATCACAGTGGCCGGGGCACGCATGTGCAGGACAGGACCTGTGCATGTGCATTGGCACCTGATCCGGTACACTGCGGTTGCATCGTGATTGCGATGCCACCTAAATAACCCCCTTAGTCTCTGACTGCACCAGTACACAAGGAGTAAATAAATACAAGGGATACTTTAAACAAAAGAATGGAGCACCTCTCCAATGCGCGGAGCTGGCTACCTTAACTGTGTGAACCAAAATATGGGCGTAACTCACTCCCAATAGAAACAATTTAAAACAGAAGATGGGTACACACTATATGGGGCGCCAAATGACAATGTTAAACAATCAAGTATAGGAAAGAAATATTTCAGATAGACGTCCCTTTCAAATACTTGCAATCAGGCATATATAGGGTTCTCTGATCTTGTCATAAAAAGGCAGACGGTTTAATCAGTAATCCAGTTCGTGACGTCATATAAAAAATAGAAAGAAAGGAATACCTAGTGCAACACCGTTTTATTCCTTCACAGAATGATAGCACAAATATTCCATATAAACAACTCTTTCCGATGTATAAAATTATTTTAAAAATACTTTATGGAGCACATACAGCATGGCAAATACTGGTTGAGCTGTGTGAAAAAAAGGTTGCAATTACCAGATAGTAGGAGGATAAAATATCCTCAGACAAGCGTGTATTAAGTCACCAGACAGCCTCCCGGGAAATGGCACTCTGGATTATCCGGCAGCGGCTCCCTCCACACACAGCAGACCAAGTATTCCAGGCTGTGCCAACGCGTTTCAGGCCTTGCTAGGCCCTTTCTCAAGGCTGATATGCTCCTTCTAAATCCTACACTCCTTTTATTCTTCGACTAACCAATCACAATACTAATTAAAAAACAGTAACATCTGTATCAAAGATGGCTCCCTCCATAAGTTATTCCTGGTTGCCTTAGCAACCACTTCCGGTAAAGCCTCGTAATAAGAATACATCTAAAAATAGGTTCTGTTTAAAACAACATACTACTGCACCCTACACATGATCCACAGCGATGGAAGCCTGTGGTGTTGATCTGCCCCTTTTTTTCTTCTTAGTGGGGGGAGATCACTTCTCACTAAGCTGCTACTTATATTGGGGGCTTTTTTGTAGATAAACACCATCGCTGTGGATCATGTGTAGGGTGCAGGACAATTAAGACGGATAGTGGGAAGAAACTAGAGCTATTAGAGATCAATGGGTTAACACATAAGATCAATGACTTCATAACCTGCAACGTGAAAAACTTTATATATGCCATAGAGTGCTCATGCCATATGTTCTACATAGGCAGGACATCTAGGCCTTTAAAAACACGTATAAGTGAGCACCTGAGAAACATAAAAAAAGGTCTAGACACTCATGCACTCTCCAATCATTTTAAAAGAAATCACAACTGTGATCCAGGTCATATTTTGAGGTTCGTAGGGTTAAACCGAATAGAGGCGAATCAACGTCAAAAATTCACCTCTAAACTATTGGCCAAAAAGGAGATGCAGTTGATTTATAAGTACAACACACTTATACCTAAAGGGCTTAACTCAGACTTTGAAGTGAAGTGGTTTTTATAAATTTTCTTGGTTTGTTCATCTTATTTATATAAATTGACTTTTTATAGACCTTCTCTGAAGTTTATTATGTGTTATCAGCAATCTTGATGTAAAATGCCTAAGACTAATAAGGCCACCTGTTTTAAATAGGTATTAAATCCGGAACACACAGTGTTAATTTTCCCCTCTGGAATCCGCTTGTGGGACACTATTGATAAGTATTTTGAACTTGGCCGGGACTCTGTTGCCTTGGCAACATAACAAATAGAACAGGAAGGAGATCAGCACTTGACCCCTAGCGATAAGCAGGAGGACGGAAGCGCCGACACGTACGGGGAAGTTGATCCCCGGGACTCAACCTACAACCGGAAGTCGTCAAATGATGCACCGAGTGACCAGCGGGCGAAAGCATCGGACCGCCTATCAGATCGGACTGTCCACGGTAACCTAGCAACCGGGGACGGCTAGGTTCTATACACACCACGAGAACATTTATCAGTGTTAGTGTGTTTTTTTTCATACTTTGCATTGAATATAAACAAGGATTCAGAAAGAGAGCTCACTATTTAGACTTTATGTATGTAGTATGTTGTTTTAAACAGAACCTATTTTTAGATGTATTCTTATTACGAGGCTTTACCGGAAGTGGTTGCTAAGGCAACCAGGATTAACTTATGGAGGGAGCCATCTTTGATACAGATGTTACTGTTTTTTAATTAGTATTGTGATTGGTTAGTCGAAGAATAAAAGGAGTGTAGGATTTAGAAGGAGCATATCAGCCTTGAGAAAGGGCCTAGCAAGGCCTGAAACGCGTTGGCACAGCCTGGAATACTTGGTCTGCTGTGTGTGGAGGGAGCCGCTGCCGGATAATCCAGAGTGCCATTTCCCGGGAGGCTGTCTGGTGACTTAATACACGCTTGTCTGAGGATATTTTATCCTCCTACTATCTGGTAATTGCAACCTTTTTTTCACACAGCTCAACCAGTATTTGCCATGCTGTATGTGCTCCATAAAGTATTTTTAAAATAATTTTATACATCGGAAAGAGTTGTTTATATGGAATATTTGTGCTATCATTCTGTGAAGGAATAAAACGGTGTTGCACTAGGTATTCCTTTCTTTCTATTTTTTATATGACGTCACGAACTGGATTACTGATGAAACCGTCTGCCCTTTTATGACAAGATCAGAGAACCCTATATATGCCTGATTGCAAGTATTTGAAAGGGACGTCTACTCAATATATCTGAAATATTTCTTTCCTATACTTGATTGTTTAACATTGTCATTTGGCGCCCCATATGGTGTGTACCCATCTTCTCTATTAAATACTAGGGATAGTTATTTCCTTGGACTTGGAAAGAATTTAATCTTGGAGTCAGATGAATGGAGATTGTAACTTTTTTAAAGACTGCATAAATATCTGCAAATAGAGACTTTTATTTTATGATCGACACTGCATACTATATCAGGTCGAAAAGCAATGTGGAAGGTTATTATCTTTAACTTGTTGTATTTGTATTTGATTGCATTATTTTACAACATCTGTGATTGATTCTTTGTATATTAAACTAAAAAGCCAGCTGAGGCCTTAATTAGAAATATCATCATAATAGTCACTTGTAAAATATCCCACTACATAGGACTAATTTATGGAGTGTGAATTATTACATTGTAAATGAAGGTATTTTAAATATTAAACTTGATTACTTCCGTGGTACTTATTAACTCTACTTGGAAATGGATGCTTTACTAGTTCTGGATAATAAGAATTTACTTACCGATAATTCTATTTCTCGGAGTCCGTAGTGGATGCTGGGGTTCCTGAAAGGACCATGGGGAATAGCGGCTCCGCAGGAGACAGGGCACAAAAAAGTAAAGCTTTACTAGGTCAGGTGGTGTGCACTGGCTCCTCCCCCTATGACCCTCCTCCAGACTCCAGTTAGGTACTGTGCCCGGACGAGCATACACAATAAGGGAGGCATTTTGAATCCCGGGTAAGACTCATACCAGCCACACCAATCACACCGTACAACTTGTGATCTAAACCCAGTTAACAGTATGACAACAGAAAGGGCCTCTTAAAGATGGCTCCTTAACAATAACCCGAATTAGTTAACAATAACTATGTACAAGTATTGCAGATAATCCGCACTTGGGATGGGCGCCCAGCATCCACTACGGACTCCGAGAAATAGAATTATCGGTAAGTAAATTCTTATTTTCTCTATCGTCCTAAGTGGATGCTGGGGTTCCTGAAAGGACCATGGGGATTATACCAAAGCTCCCAAACGGGCGGGAGAGTGCGGATGACTCTGCAGCACCGAATGAGAGAACTCCAGGTCCTCCTTTGCCAGGGTATCAAATTTGTAAAATTTTACAAACGTGTTCTCCCCCGACCACGTAGCTGCTCGGCAGAGTTGTAATGCCGAGACCCCTCGGGCAGCCGCCCAAGATGAGCCCACCTTCCTTGTGGAGTGGGCTTTTACAGTTTTAGGCTGTGGCAGGCCTGCCACAGAATGTGCAAGTTGAATTGTGTTACAAATCCAACGAGCAATCGACTGCTTAGAAGCAGGTGCGCCCAACTTGTTGGGTGCATACAATATAAACAGCGAGTCAGATTTTCTGACTCCAGCCGTCCTTGCAATGTATATTTTTAAGGCTCTGACAACGTCCAACAACTTGGAGTCCTCCAAGTCGCTAGTGGCCGCAGGCACCACAATAGGTTGGTTCAGATGAAATGCTGATACCACTTTAGGGAGAAAATGCGGACGAGTCCGCAGTTCTGCCCTATCCGAATGGAAGATTAGATAAGGACTTTTATAAGATAAAGCCGCCAATTCAGATACTCTCCTGGCAGAGGCCAGGGCTAGTAACATAGTCACTTTCAATGTGAGATATTTCAAATCCACCTTTTTCAATGGTTCAAACCAATGGGATTTGAGGAAATCTAAAACTACATTTAGATCCCACGGTGCCACCGGAGGCACCACAGGAGGCTGTATATGCAGTACTCCCTTGACAAAAGTCTGGACCTCAGGGACAGAGGCCAATTCTTTTTGGAAGAATATTGACAGGGCCGAAATTTGAACCTTAATGGATCCCAATTTGAGACCCATAGATAATCCTGATTGCAGGAAATGTAGGAAACGACCCAGTTGGAATTCCTCCGTCGGAACCCTCCGATCCTCGCACCACGCTACATATTTTCGCCAAATGCGGTGATAATGTTTCACGGTGACTTCCTTCCGTGCCTTAATCAAGGTAGGAATGACTTCTTCTGGAATGCCTTTCCCTTTTAGGATCTGGCGTTCAACCGCCATGCCGTCAAACGCAGCCGCGGTAAGTCTTGAAAAAGACAGGGACCCTGCTGTAGCAGGTCCCTTCTCAGAGGTAGAGGCCACGGTTCGTCCGTGAGCATCTCTTGAAGTTCCGGATACCAAGTCCTTCTCGGCCAATCCGGAACCACTAGTATTGTTCTTACTCTTCTTTGCCGTATGATCTTCAATACCTTTGGTATGAGCGGCAGAGGAGGAAACACATACACTGACTGGTACACCCAAGGAGTTACCAGTGCGTCCACAGCTATTGCCTGTGGATCTCTTGACCTGGCGCAATATTTGTCCAGTTTCTTGTTGAGGCGAGACGCCATCATGTCTACAATTGGTCTTTCCCAACGGTCTATTAACATGTTGAAGACTTCTGGATGTAGACCCCACTCTCCCGGATGAAGATCGTGTCTGCTGAGGAAGTCTGCTTCCCAGTTGTCCACGCCCGGGATGAACACTGCTGACAGTGCTATCACGTGATTCTCCGCCCAGCGAAGAATCTTGGCAGCTTCTGCCATTGCACTCCTGCTTCTTGTGCCGCCCTGCCTGTTTACATGGGCGACCGCCGTGATGTTGTCCGACTGAATCAACACCGGCTTTCCTTGCAGGAGAAGTTCCGCCTGGCTTAGAGCATTGTAGATTGCTCTTAGTTCCAGAATGTTTATGTGAAGAGACTTTTCCAGACTCGTCCATACTCCCTGGAAGTTTCTTCCTTGTGTGACTGCTCCCCAGCCTCTCAGGCTGGCGTCCGTGGTCACCAGGATCCAATCCTGAATGCCGAATCTGCGGCCTTCTAATAGGTGAGCCTTCTGCAACCACCACAGAAGTGACACCCTTGTCTTTGGTGACAGGGTTATTCGCAGGTGCATCTGCAGATGCGACCCTGACCATTTGTCCAACAGATCCCTTTGGAATATTCTTGCATGGAATCTGCCGAATGGAATTGCTTCGTAAGAAGCCACCATTTTTCCCAGGACTCTTGTGCATTGATGTACTGACACTTTTCCTGGTTTTAGGAGGTTCCTGACCAGATCGGATAACTCCTTGGCTTTTTCCTCTGGAAGGAAAACCTTTTTCTGAACCGTGTCCAGAATCATTCCTAGGAACAGCAGACGAGTTGTCGGGATTAAATGGGATTTTGGAATATTCAGAATCCACCCGTGTTGTCTTAGCACCTCTTGAGATAGTGCTAAAGCTGTCTCCAGCTGTTCTCTGGACCTTGCCCTTATTAGGAGATCGTCCAAGTATGGGATAACTAATACGCCTTTTCTTCGAAGAAGAATCATCATCTCGGCCATTACCTTGGTAAAGACCCGAGGCGCCGTGGACAATCCGAACGGCAGCGTCTGAAACTGATAGTGACAGTTTTGAACAATGAACCTGAGGTACCCCTGGTGTGCGGGGTAAATCGGAACGTGTAGATACGCATCCTTGATGTCCAAGGATACCATAAAGTCCCCTTCTTCCAGGTTCGCTATCACTGCTCTGAGTGACTCCATCTTGAACTTGAACTTTTTTATGTAGAGGTTCAAGGACTTCAGATTTAGAATAGGCCTTACCGAGCCATCCGGCTTCGGTACCACAAATAGAGTGGAATAATACCCCTTTCCTTGTTGTAATAGGGGTACTTTGACTATCACCTGCTGAGCGTACAGCTTGTGAATGGCTTCCAACACCCTCTCCCTTTCGGAAGAGACGGTTGGTAAGGCAGACTTCAGGAAACGATGAGGAGGATCCGTCTCTAATTCCAACCTGTACCCCTGAGATATTATCTGCAGGATCCAGGGGTCTACCTGCGAGTGAGCCCACTGCGCGCTGTAATTTTTGAGACGGCCCCCCACTGTCCCCGAGTCCGCTTGAGAGGCCCCAGCGTCATGCTGAGGTTTTTGCAGGAGCCGGGGAGGGCTTCTGTTCCTGGGAAGGAGCTGCCTGTTGGTGTCTCTTCCCTCTTCCTCTGCCTCGTGGCAGGTACGACAAGCCCTTTGCTCTCTTATTTTTGTAGGAGCGAAAAGGCTGCGGTTGAAAGGTCGGTGCCTTTCTCTGTTGGGGAGTGACTTGAGGTAAAAAAGTGGATTTCCCGGCAGTAGCCGTGGCCACCAAGTCTGATAGACCAACTCCAAATAACTCCTCCCCTTTATACGGCAAAACCTCCATGTGACGTTTTGAATCCGCATCGCCTGTCCACTGTCGTGTCCATAAGGCTCTTCTGGCTGAAATGGACATAGCACTCACCCGAGATGCCAGTGTGCAAATATCCCTCTGTGCATCACGCATATAGATAAATGCATCCTTTATTTGTTCTAACGACAGTAAAACATTGTCCCTATCTAGGGTATCAATATTTTCAATCAGGGATTCTGACCAAACTACTCCAGCACTGCACATCCAGGCAGTTGCTATAGCTGGTCGTAGTATAACACCTGCATGTGTGTATATATTCTTTTGAATAACTTCCATCTTTCTATCTGATGGATCCTTAAGTGCGGCCGTCTCAGGAGAGGGTAACGCCACTTGTTTGGATAAGCGTGTGAGCGCCTTGTCCACCTTAGGGGGTGTTTCCCAGCGCGCCCTAACCTCTGGCGGGAAAGGGTATAATGCCAATAACTTTTTTGAAATTATCAACTTTTTATCAGGAGCAACCCACGCTTCATCACACACGTCATTTAATTCTTCTGATTCAGGAAAAACTGTTTGTAGTTTTTTCACACCATACATAATACCCTGTTTTACGGTATCTGTAGTATCAGCTAAATGTAACGTCTCCTTCATTGCCAAAATCATATAACGTGTGGCCCTACTGGAAAATACGTTTGAATTTCTACCGTCGTCACTGGAATCAGTGCCCGTGTCTGGGTCTGTGTCGACCGACTGAGGCAAAGGGCGTTTTACAGCCCCTGACGGTGTTTGAGGCGCCTGGACAGGCATTAATTGATTGTCCGGCCGCCTCATGTCCTCAACTGACTGTTTAAGGGAAGATAAACCATCACGTAATTCCACAAATAGAGGCATCCATTCTGGTGTCGACCCCCTGGGGGGTGACATCTGCATATTTGGCAATTGCTCCGCCTCCACACCAATATCGTCCTCATACATGTCGACACCACGTACCGACACACACCGCAAACTCACAGGGAATGCTCTAATGAAGACAGGACCCACTAGCCCTTTTGGGGAGACAGAGGGAGAGTCTGCCAGCACACACCACAAAGCGCTATATATACAAGGGATATCCTTATATTAAGTGCTCCCTTATAGCTGCTTTAATATATATATATATAGCCATTAATGTGCCCCCCCTCTCTGTTTTACCCTGTTTCTGTAGTGCAGTGCAGGGGAGAGACCTGGGAGCCGTTCTGACCAGCGGAGCTGTGACAGAAAATGGCGCCGTGTGCTGAGGAGATAGGCCCCGCCCCTTTTTCGGCGGGTTCTTCTCCCGCTATTTTTCCAGTCAGGCAGGGGTTAAATATCTCCATATAGCCCCTATGGGCTATATGTGAGGTATTTTTAGCCTTGTATAAGGTTTATATTTGCCTCTCAGAGCGCCCCCCCCCAGCGCTCTGCACCCTCAGTGACTGCCCAGTGAAGTGTGCTGAGAGGAAAATGGCGCACAGCTGCAGTGCTGTGCGCTACCTTATGAAGACTGAGGAGTCTTCAGCCGCCGGTTTCCGGACCTCTTCACGCTTCAGCATCTGCAAGGGGGTCGGCGGCGCGGCTCCGGGACCGGACTCCACGGCTGGGCCTGTGTTCGATCCCTCTGGAGCTAATGGTGTCCAGTAGCCAAGCAGCAAATCCACTCTGCATGCAGGTGAGTTTACTACTTTCCCCCTAAGTCCCACGTTGCAGTGATCCTGTTGCCAGCAGGACTCACTGTAAAGAAAAAAACCTAAACTAAACTTTCTCTAAGCAGCTCTTTAGGAGAGCCACCTAGATTGCACCCTTCTCGTTCGGGCACAAAATCTAACTGGAGTCTGGAGGAGGGTCATAGGGGGAGGAGCCAGTGCACACCACCTGACCTAGTAAAGCTTTACTTTTTTGTGCCCTGTCTCCTGCGGAGCCGCTATTCCCCATGGTCCTTTCAGGAACCCCAGCATCCACTTAGGACGATAGAGAAAATAATGCTTTTGCCTTACAGTTGCCACGGAATACATACAGTACTATTTACCGGGGGGGCTGGGATGCCGGCTGTCAAGATACCGTCAGCGACATCCCAGCCGCTAGTATGCTGTCATCGGGGCAATTGCTAGCAAGCACCTTGCGGGCATGGTGGCTCGATGCACTCGCCACAGGTTATATTCTCCCTCTATGGGTGTCATGGACACCTACAGTGGGAGAAAAGCCTGTGGCGCAGGTATTCAGGCGGTGGCATTTCACCACCTGTCTGGATTCCGGCATCAGCATTGTGACCACCGGGATCCTGACAGGAGGTCTCGTGATTGCCTTCTGTTGCCACATACGCTTCTCCCACCAACTGCTACTATTGAGATTCTCCTATTTTATGTATCACCGATTAGATTGTAAGCTCTTTTGGGCATCTGTTTCATGTATTGTAAGTCATTTATTTGTACCATCATCCCCACAATGTACAGTGCTGCATAACATATCGGTGGTGTATAAATAAACGGTAACAATAATAATGCTAGTACTCTAGGATAGTTGTACCACGCATGCTCTTAAACAGCTATAACTTCATAATTACTAATATAACCATCAAAGGGTAAGCTGGTTCATCTCTCCAGTATCACTGAACCTTTGTAGGAAATAACTTGGTTTTTCCTACATAGCTTCGTATGGGCTGGGTATATTTTAAATTAGTGATACAGAAAAGAGGACACTATGGGGGGATTCAATTGGGAGGGAGGTTTAGCGAGGTAAGAAACCTTACTTATAGAATTTTGGATTACCACTGGTATGCGCACCCCGATACCCACGGTATCCAATATTTTCAGCGCTGAAATTAGCTTAATTAGTAATTACTCACCTTCTGAAGCAGTGTCTTCTGCATCCACCGTCAGGATCTGGGAGCTGCGGTGAGTGTTAAGTATGTGTGAGTGTGTATAGTGTGTGAGTGTGTGTATGACCCCTGGTTTGTGCATGTGCCCCCCCCCCTCTATTCAATGTAGTCCCCCCAAATTCAGCGGCTGGGAAAACTACATCTTGCGCCTCCCAGCAGCCCCCAGGACTCCCAGCAACTCCCTCTCCAGTGGGAAGATGGAGGGTAGACCACTAGGAACCACACTGACCACCGGAGGTGAACATAATTTTCTTTTTTTTTAATATGTTTTTTTATTGAGGCAACATGGAACAGATGCATATGAACATCAATTTGTACAGTAAAATTTTGACAGTGTTAAATCAGATGTGATAACTATAAATTACAGAAATCTCATATTGTTCATTACCCATAAATCAAGGGGTCAAATAAGAATGCTTATACAGAATTAAATAAAACATTGAAAGACAAATAACGTGTCTTTTGAGTCTGATCGTCAGCTTGTTATTTTCCACAAACGATTCAGATGTAATTGACATAAATATGTAATCAAACAATAATAAGAAGGCTTTGAGTCATATACCTTGGTGGAGGTGTTTATATGAAAGGTAAGAACCCATCCCCTTCCCCTCAAACCAAAGGGATCGGAGGATCTTGTAATGCCATTTTGGTGAGGTACCAGGTGGTGTCCTTAAGGCTATGGTATGTTTGGTTCCTGGTCGTAAGCGGAAAGGTGTCTACATGCGGTTCCCAGAGCACAAAGAACTGTTCTACTTTCTTTTACTTCTGCAAAAGAGTTTCCACCCAGTCCATTTTAAATAGGAAGTAAAGTTTATTAAAAAAAATAATAGCAACCCAGCTCACTAATATTGTTTTCCTATCTGCTGCACTTATGGCCAGTAATAGTTTTTTACTTCCCAAGGTCATTCTTTGTCCAGAGTTAACCTTTCTAGAGATTGTCCATTCTGGGGTGAATGGGACATAGTTTAGCAGTTTCAATTCCGCATATCTGCGCACTAAATGCCAAAAATATTGTACAATTGGGCAAGACCAGAGGCAGTGGTATTTATCTGCCTCTTCTTGGTGACACCTAGGGCAGTTGTGATTGTCAAAAGGTTCCCATACGGAATCTCCTGAGTGGGGAGAGGTAGGTATTGTGGAAAATGTTCAAGAATAATTCAGTGTACATACTGGCCTGAAGAATTCTATGAAAAAAAAAGGCTTTTTCCAAATCAGGAATTGTCAATGTAGGGAAGTGAGTCAACCACCCCGATACACCTCCAGATAATTTGGCATGATCTATGACATCTATAAGAAAGGTATAGTAAACTGAGATTGCTTTATGCTGGAGAACCGTATGTTTGATTAGACTGTCCAGCCAGTTGCCCCAGTCTCTCTCTTAAAAGTGTTGTAGGACATGGTTTAACTAAAAACGTGTTTGTAGAAGGCCAAGGCCTAACCATAGTATATTTAGTAGTCAGCGCTACAAAGGTTAAGGGACGTTTCTCCACCTCCGAGACCAGGGGACCAATATTATCCACTCCCACAAGTCTCCATAGGATGAAGGGATGATCAGCCATGCCGTCTAGGAAACCAGGGTTCCGAATTAGGTGTAGATGCAATGAATAGAAGGCAATTAGCCCAGCCTTATGATGCTAATGGATATAGTAATCGCAGTA